>NW_016107957.1:664299-760778 GCF_001604975.1 Cebus imitator | reverse complement strand
AAAAAAAAAACAATAAACAAATGAAACCAAAGATATCAAGCGAGAGTAAATATCACAGGTTTATCATAAAAAATAAGCAAAGTATCCTATTCATTGTGAGTTAAATCCTAAAAACAGGTTACTATTGGTCGCAGCACACTACCCCTGAGAAAGGTTTTTCATATAATGAGGAGTGATGAAGACTATCAAACCTCTACACGCACAAAAATGTTAACATATAAAGAGAAAACAGAGTGTGTACATTAAATGGGAAAGGAAAGATATTTAGGAGAAGGAAAGTCTTGCAAATCAAAAAACCTTGAAAAAAGTTTTGGACAAAAAGAGAGGTGATGGAAAAAATAAAAATAAACATCAAATAGAAAAAGCAAACTGGAAATGGCTTTGTCGATAGTTTGGACACTAGAGCAGAGGAGCGCCCCTGTGATGTGAGGGGAAACTGACTCACTCCAAAGTTCCGTAACAAACACAATCCATCTATTCATCAAGAGAGAGAGAAAGGAAGGAAAATGGTGTATTTAGTAAAAATTAGCCAACACTGTCAGACATTAAAAGTTCTTTTCTATTGTATGTCCTATAACAACCTTGTTGCTCCCATGATTATTTTGAAATCAAAACATACTTTTTACAGGGAGAGTAGTTGACTTTCTTCCCTTGAGAAAGATTAGGCTTTATCCTTCCAGTTTCTATTTTGCCACAAGTATTTATCAGGTAGTTAATTTGTATTGGGCACTGTGAAAGGCCCAAGGGCAGAAAGATAGATATGCACAATCTATGGAAGGAAGACAGAATTAAAGTAGTCGTGAGATCTATAATAAAGCTATGGGGGGAAAAGGCCATAGAAGGAACTAAAAAAATAGAAATTAACATTCACCAGGAAATAGAAGAGGAAGGAAAGACGTCACAAAGGGGGTGACATTTTGGCTGCTTCGTAGAATTTCATCTGGGGAGAAAAGGCCAAGAGAGAAATAACGCGAATAAAGGTAAGATGACTAGGAACTGTCAGGACGCTTTAAGGAATACATATAGCACAGAATAATGACAGACCGGGCTGAGGGCTGAAGTGAGAGACGGGATAGTGGCAGCAGATTGTGACAATCCCTAGATGCCATTCTTGAGAAATTAGACTTCGTTTGCTATCGGTAGTACGTTCCCATTGAGAAGGGTTCGTAGAAGCTAGATGCTTCTAGCTCAGAAGCAGTTGTTAAATCTGTGTGACATACACAGTGGCAATGTTACTCTTTATTTACACAGAAACGGAGCTATTTTTCTACGTATTTTAGATGCAGAAACGTACACAGTGGGAATGTGTACGTCATACAGATTTAACAGATGTTTCTGAGCTAGAATGCAAACCCCATGCAAGGATCTTTGTTTCCTATTGTTTTGTATGTTTATGTTTTTGTTTTCTCTCCTTTTTAACTAAAGCATCCCCAAATTAACGTCAGTCACATAAGTACATAGTAGTTGCTCGATAAATATTTATGGACTGAATTTTGAGGTGAGTTAAAAGACATAGTAAGACCTGATTTTAGAGAACAAAATATAATGAGAGAATGGATTTGCATTCTTGTGAGTTTCTCTCTTTTTTATTCTTCTAAAAAAAGACCTAAGTTAAGAGAAGAAAACCCAATGTGTAAGTAATTACTTAAGAGTTGTGATGTTAAAATTAATGAATTCATAAGGTCATCGTAACAATGTTCACAAAAGATTTATAAAAACAAGGGAAAGCTACGTTTCTGTATAAATAAAGAGAAACTAATATTAAACACTATTACTGGGTGTGTGTGTGTTGAGTGTGTGTGTGTCCGTCCATTTGAAGGGAAAGTGGGTGATGATACATAATTTTAAAAAAACTTACATTTTTCTGTGATTGCTGTTCTCACATCTGAACTGGAAGCTTTATTTTTCAAATTCTGTGCCAATGTAAAAACACAATCGAGCTGAGGATGGCGCTGTTCTAAGTCAGCCTTTGTAATCTGTTAAGTAGAAATGATTATTATGATAAGTTAATAAGCCATATGAGAAGAATACTAAGCAAAACAGATGTGTTGACATCGAAGTTGTTTTCCTCTTCTATGGCATACTGAGGCATCAGCAACGTGGCAGAAAATGAGTACCTGATTTAAAGTTAAAGATTCTGGGTTCAAATCTCAGTTCTTCCATTTAGCACCTGAGTCACCAGGCAAGGGGCTTTACCTCTCTGTGTTTTTGTTTTCACAAAAAATAAATAATACTGCCAGCTCAGTTACATCCAGTCTGAGGACATTAAATAAAGAAAATCCCTTCAAAAGCTAAAACAAATGCCCTGAAAACATTAGCAGTTATTGCTGCCACTGACGCGTGGCATATCTGTTCTGTGTCAGATATGAAACTAATGTCACAGGGTTGGGGGTGACATAGAAATGTGCTAAGAGGAATAACTATAAATTAAATCCTCTTAGACATGAAAAATTCCTGCTGTAGATGGTTTGTGTCTCTCAGTGCTGATAAATATGGGAGAAATGGTAACAACATCAGGAAAATCATGTGTTTTCAGTACAGAACTAATGACAGTCAGAGACTAGAAAACACAATTTACAAAAAATACAGATAGTGGCAAATGATTCTTTCCCAGTCCTTCCTCTTTACAAATTCACTAATTTTGTAGATTTCAGCTACTCCTCTGGTGTCAAATATTACCACTAAATGGATTGCCCACCACTTTCAATCCTAAGTCCCATGGCACATAGTAATGAATGCTGATCAATTCCTTCTAAATGGCATAAAGACTCCTTACCACAACACGTCTGAAACTAAATCACTGAAACCCTCATTCACACTCCATTTCTTCTATTCCTTATTTCCGCTAATTGCAATAGCATCCTCTTAGTCACTTCAGAAAGGGCTCTTTGCCTTGATTTAAGCATTTCTTGCCTCCAATCCATCCTAGTCTCCTACTAAAGTGGAGCATTGTTATCACGAGTTCCTAGCCACAATTTAAAAAAGAAAAAGAAATGGGAAGAAAGAGGCTTACCAACTGCGTACAGACTAAATATTCAGAGGTTTGCACAGCCTGCAGGCTCCTTCACAAAGGGAACTTTAGCTGCCTTTCCTGCCTTACTTCAGGCTGTGAAGTATTTCTTAATTGCACAAATGTTGACCCTAAAGTCCTTCGTGCCTCCTGTACCACATCTTTATTCACTCTGTTCCCTATGCCAGGCATGCCATCGCTTTATCTCAGATGCCAAAACCCACACAGTTTGCTTTCTACCACAGGAGAAGTGATCCCCTTCCTCATCCTGGCTCCCCCAACAGGTGGCTTGTGCCTGTCCTGAGGCTTTCATGAGACTCTGGCCTTGCCACGGTAATTTCTCTACTCACATGCACTCAGTGCCTCTGCCTCAGTTTGGGCTTATTTGTCATGTGGGAATAAAAACCATACCTACCTCACAAGATTATTAAATAACTGAATGAGGTAACGTGTCAAATACTTAGAAAAATGCCCAGTACATATGACGCACTTAGTAAAAGCTAGCGATAGCTGTTATTATTATTTTATTGTAGATGCCCAATTTCTATTAGTATATTCTTGTCAGTATCCCTGTATAACTCACAGTCCAGAACTTAGCACACATTAAATATGGAGAAAGAATTTTACAAATTAATATTAGATGATATAAGTATAATAATAAAACTATAGGAGATACTTCTAAAGTCAGAAATTCATCTCATTATGTAATAGAAGTTGCAAAGGCACTTTAGGAAACTATCCCACATCATATAACAGGCATGAAATGTTAACACCAGCTTATATTTATACTAATGTGCCTAGCTTTATGGTATCGGTTTTAGATTTTTTAAATGCAGTGGGTCCTTTAGTTCAAGTCAGAAAACCTGATCATATCACTGCAGTATAAATGCCAGAAAAGCTCTATGCTTTGTAGTTAGCCCTAGATGGCTGTTTGACAAATACAGAATTTCTTAAACCTCATTCTCTCGTAGTTTTAGGATAAACAAAAGGGATTCAAACAGATCTGGTTTGTCTCTGGGTTGTGGCATTTCCATGACAAGCCTTTACACTATTCACCTACTTTCATTCGGGAAACGGTCTTATTGATCTCTTCTACATCCCCGACAGTGACAATGTTGGACTTCAGCATCTGGTCGATTAATACCAGCCAGTCGGCTAGTTCTGTTATAGTTTTATCAAGATCAGCAGGAAGTGAAATTTCCGAAGTACGAGGAGACTGAACAGGAGTATCTGATGTAGATGATACTAGCACCACCTTTTGGACACTAGGATGAGCTGAAATAAAAAACGCAGCAAAAGAGAAATCAATCAATAGGATATTTTGATTATGATGGTGTCATGGTGAAAGACATATATGTAGTTAAATAAAATTTAGTTGAAGTAAAAAAAATCTGAGAGGTTATTTTTGCACACTGAAATGGCTATGATATTACCTGTGATATCCATATGTGGTTGGTAGCTATCAAGCCAACAGAACAGTTTCACCACATTCTAGAACATAATCAACACTGATACTGAGAAAAACTAAAAGTACAAACATGGGAGAATTAGAAGTATTATTTCATTTTGGCAAGATGATTTTAATTATAAAGCTAACTTATTCCTAATTTTTTATTCATTTTTCATTTAACTTTATAATGTCAGCATATTTTATTCTTAATAAACACATTGTGAATACCTATGTAATAACCTATCCCTATATCCACTAACTTTCATTTAACCCTTCGATACTTAGATTGCGGCTAAAATTTTATTTTAATTTTAAAAAACTTGCAAGGAATATCTTTTAGAGTAGAGTATTTCGCATATTTATGATCACTATCTTTTTTTTTTTTTTTTTTTTTTTTTTTACTATTTTTTTTTTTTTTTTTTTTTTTTTTTTTTTTTTGAGACGGAGTTTCGCTCTTGTTACCCTTGCTGGAGTCAGTGGTGCGATCTCGGCTCACTGCAACCTCCGCCTCCTGGGTTCAAGCAATTCTCCTGCCTCAGCCTCCCGAATAGCTGGGACTACAGGTGCACGCCACCACACCCAGCTAATTTTTTGTATTTTTAGTAGAGACGGGGTTTCACCATGTTGGCCAGGGTGGTCTCGATTTCTTGACCTTGTGATCCGCTCGCCTCAGCCTCCCAAAGTGCTGGGATTACAGGCTTGAGCCACCGCACCTGGCCTATGATCACTATCTTAGCATAGATTTCCCAAGTAGAATTACTGAGTCAGAAAATACAAAAAAGTATGTATTTAATATTCATTGCCAAACTGATTGGTTTTGATACAAAAGTAGTTGAATTAGTAATTAAAGCCATCTGAAACTTACTTTAGATATGACATATTAGATAAGGCCTAAATAATTTACTAAAACATATAGCCAATCTGTAAGTTCAGCACAATCCTAATAAAAATCCCAACAGGTTTGAGTGTAACTAAACAAAAATCATTGATTCAAATTTCTGGTTACAAAATTAATGTAGAAAAGGACAAAAAACAGTCAAATTTTTATTTTTGGTAGAGAAATATGCCCTCCCAAATGTTACATTATATTATCTAGCTAATAGTAATGAACTGAGTATATTATGGACTGAAACATTTAAACGGACCAACGGAAGAGAAGAGTCACAGTGTGTAAGTGGCAGAGAAATCTGACCTTGGCAGAGACTGAATTACAGATCAATGAGGAAGAATTTACTGTTCAATAAAGTGTTGACCCATGACTGCGGCAAAGAAATGATGGGACTGATTTTAACCTCACATGTACCATAGGAAAATTAATTCTTGGTGGATTAAGGACCTAAATATGAAAACCAAAATTGTCAGTTAAAAATATGGAATATTTGTATGACTTCAGAGGACTGAAGTAGCTCTAACAGAAAACACAAAATAAGGAAGCTATTAATAAACCATTAATGGTTAAGAATTCCAAAGGGAGCACCATAAGTCAAGATTTTCAAAGCCTTTGAAACATTAAAGGGGATAGCATTTGCAATCCACATTCCAGACAAAGAACTGATAGCCAAAATACTTTTTCCTGAAACTTAAAAAATCATCTAAAAACAATCGACAAAAGAGGAAATAAGAAAGGCAATAAACATAAAAACGTGAAATAAATGTCTGACCTCCTCAATTACTGGGGTAATACAAATTAAAATGACACACCCAATATCCACAGGACCACCATCAGCAAAGTGACATCTGAGAAGCTCTAGGTTCCTAGAGACCTTTACAAAGGTCGAGATGACTACATTATTATCATCACCATATTATTTGCCTTTTTAGGCTCATTCTCTCCCAAGTGTACAGGGATTTTTATCTAAGGCTACATAACATGTGATATCACAAAAGATCAAATGCAGACACAGATATAAGAATACAGATGGGTTCAAAAAATATATAACAGCAACGTTACCAAGTTTTTGTTTGTTTTAGAAAACAGAGTTGGTTTTTTGTTTGTTTGGATTTTTTTCTTTGAGACGGGCTCACTCTGTCGCCCAGACTGGGATACAGAGGCACAAACACAGCTTACTGCAGTCTCAACCTCCTGGGTTCAAGTGACTCTCCCACCCCTGCCTCTTGAGAAGTTGGAACTATAGGACTGCATCACCAAGAATGGCTTTTTATTTTTTTTATTTTTTTAGGTATGGGGACTCTCTATGTTACCCAGGCTGGTCTCAAACTCCCGGGCTCAACTGATCCTCCTGCCTCAGCCTCCCAAACTGCTAGGATTATAGACATGATCTACTGTTCCCAGCAGCTTATGCTAATATGTTACAAAAATATGCTATTTTTGTTAACATATAATGGCCTTATTGTTATTTTTAAACAACTTAATAAATGAATTAATGGAAATGTTTTTCTAGTGAGGTAAATATTGATAGATATCACTCATAAAAACGAAAACTCCTGGAGGGTCCTCAATAATTTTTACAAGTGTAAAGGGGTCCTGAGAACAAAATGTTGAGGTGCTGGTAATGCTGTAGAACAATGAGAACCCACCACACACAGCCAGTGTCAGTGTAAACTGGGCCAAGTAATCTAGACAGCACCCTCGCGGCAGCTAATGAAATAGAAGGCACCCATATGCTATAACCCAGTGATTTCCTCACTACACACCCTGCAGAATACCTCACACATCCTTCTGCCCAATCTCCACTTCTTTCATAGTTTTAAAAAAAAAATTCATTGTTTGAATTCATGAAATATCTACTAAGAACCTATTATGCGTAAGGTACTATTCTAGACACTGCAGGCATGGGAGTGTACAAGATAAAGTTCAGGCTGGACTGCAATGGCATGATCTCGGCTCACTGCAACCTCTGCCTCCCGGGTTCATGCAATTCTCCTGACTCAGTCTCCCAGTAGGTGGGATTATAGGCACCTGCCACCACCCCTGGCTAATTTTTGTATTTTTAATAGAAACAGTTTCATCATTGCCAGGCTGGCCTTGAACTCCTGACCTCAGGTGATTCACCCGCCTCAGTCTCCCAAAGTGCTGGGATTACAAGCATGAGTCACTGTGCCTGGCAGGAGCTTGCATTCCATAGGGAAAATGGATATATATTACCAAGTAATATCAATGCAAGAAGACAAAGAGACAGGATGTATCTGAGATATTGTGGGCAAGAAAGGGCTTGCCAAGAAGGGGATATTTGAAAAAACATGTAAATATCCAAGAGAAGAATATTTGGGGAAGACAAGAAGAAAGAACATCAAGCACAAAGACCAGAAATGAATATGTTCTCGGCATGTTTGAAACAGCAAGAAGACCAGTATATTTGAAACAGAAGGAACAAAGGGAAAAGTAGTAGAAATGTGATTAGAGAGATAGGCAGATATGCATGGTGTTCTGGACCAAGGCCAGACTTTGGAACTCATTTACGTGGCTGGAAGTGATTAAAAGATTGTGATCACAGAAGCAACACAATCAAAATTACATTTAGAAAGCATTACTCTATCTGCTATCAGAGGAATAGGTCATGGAGAAACAGTGAGGTGAGAATAGAATCAGGATTATGATTTAGGAGTACATTCCAATAATCTAGATAGAAAGATGAGGGTGTTCAAGACCAGGAAAGTAGGTGGAATGGAGCATGGAAACAACACTACTTGCTGAAGGATTGAATATTAATTCCAGAGAAGAGCTGAGGTTGACTCCAAGTTTATGGGCCTACGGAGTGGGTGAATCATCTACAGTTAAAAAAAAATGTGTACAGTTATGGGACTGGTAAGCATACACAGAGGAGAGAATTCAGAGGACTGTAGTATATCCAATATAATGTAATATTATACATCAGTTTAAATATTATATTTAAACTGATACATCAGTTTAAATAGAGTTACTTGCATCAAAAGGTATGGCAATAAGGATGATCCAGTATAGTATTAGAGAAAGAGGATACATAAGCAGTCCAGAGAAGATAGGAACCTATGCATAAGGGGAGGAACTGGTCTTAGAAAAAGAGATAACCCTTTCTCTGGACAGGAAGGAAGTATATAGAGTATATGGGTACAGCTGCAGGTAGCTTGATGGATTCTCTAGTGGGAAAACCAAAAAGATTTTGTCTAGGGAATTAAAAATTATTTTCTTTTAAAAATGAGATGAGGTCATTAGTTGAGAGATGAGTGCCAAGCAGTACTCAGAAGAAAGCACTCTCTTAGTGCTGGACTGTCTCTTAGTGCTGAATGCTTATTTGAGATGGCTAGTCATAGCTCTGAAATCAGTACAGTCAGCAAGATGTTGGCAAGGAAGAACCTCAAAAACATTATGCTAAGTGAAAGAAGCATTGTATGATTCCATTTTTATGAAATATCCAGAATAGATAAATCCTTGGAGACAGAATGCAGATTGGTGGTTGCCAGGGGCTGGACGTAGGAGGCAATGGGAAAAAACTGCTTAATGAGTAAGAGGTTTTACTTTGGAGTGATAGAAATATTTTGGAACTCGATAGAAATAGTGGTTGTACAACATTGTGAATGCATTAAATGTCACTAAATTGTTCACTTTAAAATGGTTAATTTTATTTTCTAAATATAATGTTAAAAAGAAGTAACTGAATTAAAACATTGCGTAGGAGGAGAGAGACATACTAAGATTAGCTTCAGGTCTCAGGTCTGTCCCAAGGACGAGTATCTTGTTAAAAATGAGCCATCCACCTAATGGAAGGTATAGTTTTGCTGGTAGCTTTTTACACTTCTAAATATGTATTTAAATTTTCCCTGCTCCTTTATGATAATGAGGTTCTAAAAAGTAAGATAACCCATGACAATTTCATAAAATGCATCAAATCCTTTCCCTATAATTACAGAGTTGAGCATGTATTTGCAAAGCAGTGGTACCCAAATGTCAATTCAAGTGTTCTGCATGTTAATCAAGAAACCTGATCAGGCCCCAGGATTTTTTTGGTGCAAAATTCCAGAAATACAAGTAATAAAGAGCACAAACTTGGTCCTCAATAAGCTTGCAATCTCAAAAAATCTAAGAAAAAAAAATCTTGTCTCTCATCACTTTCTCCAAAACTTGAGGGGAAGGAGGAGGAGAAGGCAAAGAAAAAGAAGAGGAAGAAGAGAAATAAAAGGGCCCCTCCACCGCCCCCAAAATAGGAGAAGTGGAAGAGGCAGAGGTGGAGGAGGAGGGGAAGAGGTAGAAAGTGGAAGGTGGACATGGAAGTCAAGGAGGAGGAGGGGGAGGAGCGAGAAGAAAAAAATAGGGAGGAGCAATCAAAAGAATCAGCAGAAGCAGCTGGCAGGGAGTGAGTGGACAGTTAGAGTTAGTCACATTTGGGGTTTTGCAGGTGACTCAACAGAAGAAGAGCAGGGCATGATGGTTCAGAAAACCTGCAAGGCAGTGGGGACAGTGGCCATGGGGCAGTAGTCTGTGATCTAATCTGGATAAAGAGAGAAGGAAATACATGGTGAGAAAACATTCTTCTTTCTCCACATCCAAGTGAGCAGGATTTGTCTCCTAGGATGGAGAATGCTTTTAAATCCTCATCTCCCACCTGGTTCCAAGGACATCTAAGCCTTTTGCTCTCAGTTACAATCAGGGTCTAAATTACGTATGCTAATCCAGCTCATGTCAACACAGGCAGTTATAGCTGATTTCCTGAAAAGCTGCATGGACCCAGAAAACTAGTCCCCAGTTTCTGCACCTAGCCTCTCATCTTCCCTTCAGCAGGACCTGTGGATGCCCAGGCGCCAGTGGAGTCCAGAAAAGGCCAGCCTTATCTACCGTGGGAACAAATGCCTTGCCCACACTGGGCAGGCAAATATGTCTTGGGTTTAAAGAAGATCCTCTTTTCAAATAATTGAAAGTAGATTAAATAAAGAAAATGGCACAATGTTTCTAAATAAGTCTTTCTAATTCATAGATGATGCTCACATCACAAAATTTTACTTTACTGATTGTTTAAAAACTTTGTTAAAGACAAACTGTATCTTACCAGCAATCCTTGTCTGTGAAACAGAACTGGGCTCCTGGATGTGTTCCTTCAGAGTGGTAGGCACTTCTCTGCAAATCTACCGCATCAAGACAAACAGAAAGAGAAGAATACTATATAAATAAAGATGACTACAGTTCAAAACAGGAGATGTTATTCTGAATGGCAGCTCTGCCACTTCTCTTCCCCTAGCCACCTAAACTTCTGCCTCCACCTTCACTTTCCACTGCAATCTTGTTTAAGCCCCTAACTCCACTGACATTGCCATCAAGAACACCAATCAGTCCTTAGCTGTCCTGACCCCTGTGTACCAGTTAATGTTGTTCACTCCCCCTCCCTTGAAGCCTGTTACTACCCTGCAATTCTGGCTTTCCTCCTGCCTCTCTGGCTCCTCTGAGTTTCCTTCACCAGCTCTTTTTTCCGCTGTCCATCAATAAAATACCAGTATCTACAGGGTAGATGTGTTGGTCGTCTTACCCTTCTTTAGCTCCCTCCCTGAGTCCTGCTTTGCAATGGTTTCAGGAATCAAATGGAGTTTTGAGGGGCTAAAGACTCCCCAAAACATATCTTCAGTCCAGCCTTCTCTGGGAACTAGATATTTAGACAAGCCCAAATCTAAACTCCTTACCCCTGTCTTCCCTGACACCCATTTCATAAACTCTTTTAAAGATTCTAACTAATCTTTCTAGATCAATTCTTAGGATCACTCCATCCATCTCTGTAGAAAGGCTATAGCAGTATTTCAAAAATATAACTTTCCTCTGCTTAAAATCCAACAATAGCTTCTCACTACCTTCAAAGTGGTAGATTGCTTGCAAAATGAAGCTCAAATTCCTTGTGATGCACAGTGAGTCCTCCAGGATCTCATCCTTGAGAACACCCCTCGGCCTTACATTCTATATTGAGCTACTTCCTGGACCTATATACACTGTGCTCACTCTCTGTCTCTTCTACACACTTTCATTTACCACTTCTCTCTACACTGCCCTTTCCCTCATTCTTCACCTAACTAATACTTATTCATCCTTCACAAATTAACTGAGATGTGATCTTCTCAACAAAACTTTCCACAGTTATCCCTCAAAGCCAGGCAGGGGTTCCACATTTATGTGCCCACGACTAACTGGATGTTATAACTGCATGTCCACTGGACCCATCCATGATAAGCTCTTTGAGTTAGAAGAAGTGCCACACTTTTTAGTGCATTCCTATCTCTTAAAATGATACCTGGCAGAAGGTGAGAATCCAATAAAAACCTATTAAATGAATGAATGGATGGACGAATGGATGAAATACCACGTTAGAGTTTCCTAAAGGATTGTTGAGATTTTCTACACAATGAGAGTTTGTCTTAGACATTCATAACTCACCAAAGTGAATTATATTAAAATCTACATGAAATCCTGCAATAACAGAAGCTTTAGCTTTGTCTGATGTAGTGCACCCAAATTAACCACTGTGCCCTTTTCTGCAGAATTCCCGCTGATACACTTTGTGTTAAATAAATATGTGTGCTCTGACTGAATATGGACATTTCTAGCAAGTGACACAGGGGCTAATATGTCTGTAAAGGAGTGTAGGGGAGATGGAGCAGCAGACATTGTAGGATGGATCATAGGATGCCAGGCCATGAGAAGCCTTTTAAGCCCTAAAATCATTTTGGCTTTGACCCTGAGCAAGATAGAAAGCCATTGGTAGACTTTGCTCAGAGAAGTCACTGGATATGAATTATGTTGTAACCAACCATATTGGCTGCTTTGTCTAGAACAGAATAACAAAGGGCAAAGGAAGTAGCAGGGGAGACCAGTGGGGCAGCCTTTGTCGTCATCAAGACAAGAGATGACAGCAGGCTTGAAGCAAGTTAGTGGCAACGGGGGTCGTGAGAAGCAGTCAAATGTATGATATTTTTTGACCCAATAAGAGTTGGAAGAATTGCAGAGAAAATACCTATGTACCATCTCACATCGACAACGGTCATACTTTTGCTACATCTGCCTTATCATATGTAGCCATCTGGCTATCCAATAAACCATCCATCCAGTAGATACGTATTTTGAAGGAAAATATAATAATGGTGACTGAGGTATAGTTTTGGTTTGGGGGTTTTGTTTGTTTCTTTTTGTGATAGAATTCATATACCACAGGATTAACTCCAATGTTTCTGATGTAAGTAATAATAAGGATGAAACTTCCATTGACTAAGGTGGGAGATGTATATTAAGGCACAGAGGAGAGAGGGATATCAAGAGATTGACTGTGTATGTTAGTTTGAGGTGCCTATTAGACATCTAAGGAGAGCTGCTGAGCAGGTAGTT
This sequence comes from Cebus imitator, assembly GCF_001604975.1. Taxonomy (NCBI): domain Eukaryota; kingdom Metazoa; phylum Chordata; class Mammalia; order Primates; family Cebidae; genus Cebus; species Cebus imitator. Next base: position 748,025 of record NW_016107957.1, on the reverse strand, counting down.
GCATGTACAAGTCTAGGGTATGGAGAAACGTCCAGACCGGAGATACACACGTGTGAATCACTGTGACACAACAGGCAGTGATTCCCACTCAGAAAGGCCAGATCAATAAAGCACCTGCATTATCAGCTAGAGGAAAATGGCTACCATTTAAAGAGGATGAGAGAGAAAATGACTGATACGGAGCCCCTCCAAACCAAGGGCAGAGACATATCCACTCAATGTATGTACCAGGTCAAACAAAAAGATGACTTTATCTACTTTTATCTGTTTCAATGGCAAAAAAAGTAATGGTATGAGGAAAAGATAGCTTAGTTTTATTTGTAGTCACATGCCGTTACATTTTACTGGAACCTAGTAAATATATACTTAATGAATAAAATCCTTGAAAATAAACACACGTGTGAAAAGTCATCTGCATGATATTTTTTTTTTTTTTTTTTTTTTTTTTTTGAGACAGAATCTCCCTGTCTCACCTAGGCTAGAGTGCAGTAGCATGATTACAGCTCAGTGCAACCTTTACCTCCCAGGTTTAGGCAATTCTCGTGCCTCAGCCTCCCAAGTAGCTGCGATTACAGGGCTGTGCCACCATGCCTGGCAAATTTTTGTATTTTTAGTAGAGATGGTGTTTCACTGTGTTGACCAGGCTAGTCCCAAATTCCTGGACACATGTGATTCCCCCATCTCAGCCTCCCAAAGTGCTGGGATTCCAGGTGTGATCCAATGCACCCAGCTCAGAATGCTATTTTAAGGTCTTCATTTTCAGAATACAATCACTGGAATTTTATTACCTAATTCCAACATATGTTCACTATCTAATGTAGTATATAATGTATAAATCCCCTAAGCCAAAGCGTTTCATATAAAATAAAAACTATTCTTCCAGAATATATGCCTGTGTCTATGACAGATAAAAAGTATAAACATTAGTAAGCATTAGTAAAATTCACCCACATTTGGATATACTTGAAAGTAAAACAGTTAGATGATGCCACATCTCTGACACCAAAATCAATCAATATGAGAAACGTGTGATAGTAACTTTATACACACCTTATTCCATGTCATATTTACAGTCCTTAAGCTTTCTGAAATTTTATCTCTTTCAGGTAAACTCAGACTTTTATCTGAAAGCATCTCTAATTCAGTTCTATTAAGCCATTTGAGTTTTTCAGCTTGCATTTCCATTTCTTGAGTTAAGTCCTGAAGAAGTTAAAAGACAGGTGTGGTTAGCAGGCAGTCAGATAAGGGAAAGTTCAAGAACTGTATTAGAAAGCTTTTTGGCAAGTATTACTATAAATGTAGATTTCTAATTTATTAAGTGAAAAATAAACTTGTAAGAAGCTTAAGACCATCCTAACAAATTATAACTAACAGGAGAATGAGCACCTATCTGCTGTGTGCATTTCTGCACCCCTGTGCACAAACTCACTCTCTGGTACTCACTGCCTCTTAACCGGGTCATATATTACTTTTACATCATTAATTTTAACATTCTGTTCTTTCCTCCTTGCTACTCCATCCTGATATACTGTCCCACCACTTGTAACTGTCCCCAAATTGTTTACAAAAGAGACATTCCCAAAAAAAGCTATTGAAATTTTTAGATAAAACAGAAATAAGCTTGTTGGATACTGTCACATTTTAAAAAGAAAACTTAATAAATGTTTCACAAAATATTTTTCATCATTATTCAATGTTTCTTTCCCAAAATGCTTCAATCACACTCCTTTATAAACAAAATCTCTGATTGAATTAGTAAGTAACCTTTCACACTTTTCTGCTTGTACATGTATGAATACACACTCACAATTTCTTTTTTTAAATAAAAATGTGAGCATATTATGCTGATTGTTCTGCAACAAGTATTTTAATTGTTAACACAAAAAATAAATATGAATACAAAATTTATGGATATTTGGATATATTTATACATCAACATATATGTATAAATGTTTATAGATTATATACAACTATCAACAATACTTGTTAGTTGCAAACCAACAAAGAAAATCCAATTAATACAAGCATGACACTAGCCTTTTGCAAGCTGCATTTTGTTACTCACCAAGTCACTCAGATAATTACTGATTATTATCTAGAAAGTTGCAAAACTCAACTTTCTAGAAATAATCAGTAATTGTCTTCCAAATCTAAAAGCAAAAAACTGTGTTTCATAGCCTTATTATATTTTTAATAAGGTCAGTTTACAATATCCTAAAAACCTTTGGTCTAACACTGAAACCAAAATAGTTTGTTCTTTTTACATCAGTGAAGTTTAACCTCTGCAAGACCAAAATTATAACTGTGCTTTAAAAAATAAAAGATATTCCTCTTTCAAGTTCACCACATTTACCAAAAAGTACAAAGTTTCTTTTTCCTTTTCTTCTTCAGACATGCAGTATGTTATTCTGAAGTATAACGTTCAGGCACCAAAAGGCATATAGACAGAAATAAACAACTTACTCTTAATTCTTGCAGGTTTTCCCCCAACTCCGTGGTCGATCTCTTTTTCACAGCATGCTCAGCCTTCGTTAACCAACAGATAAGCTCATCCAGCTGATGTCTGTACTCCATCACCTGCTTACTTTCTCCTTTTAGCCTAAAAGAATATATTATTTTAAAATATTGAGAAAAATATCCAATAAAGCACAACCTTATACAGCTGATTTGGATATCCTGACTAAATATTTCTCAAAATAATTTCTATTAATTATTTTAATACGTATTTTTAAGTGACTCAATAGCAATGTATATATTCCACAATACTAAAGATTGCTTAATAATAGACTAAGAAGTTTTTTTCCTTGATTGAATTTAAAACCATTGAAACTAAATAATGTTATCTTCCCTCATCATAAAAAATTGTGTAGAAATTGAATACAAAAGACTTTTTCAAAGTTAGATATCACTCTGCAACATAATGAAAAATTTTTAAAACATGAAAAATGTCCTTATCTAAAATAAAAGGAAAGAAGCGTAATTCTCTTTGAGTGTTCCACGAATATTGAAAGGAATATGACATGTTATCACATTAGGTGGCAACAATTACTCGACTTTATTCATAGGACAGAAAGAATAAGAACAAAGCAAGGTACCAAGAATGGGAGAATCTTACAAGTATTAGGGAAGACAAGAAACATGTGAATTTGGCTAGCTCATTAAAATAACGATTATATTTGAGCACCAGGAGCTCACCAACTGAGCTACGTGGCCGCCCGACAAAATAACGATTATATTTGAATATAGCACCAAGTTACAAAAAGATGTAGAAAACAACAAAGCAGAAGTTTTAAATGATGCAAGGAAAACAGTCAAATGAATATAAAAAAGGAACTGCCTCAATTAGATCTTTATAGTGTTGTAAGAATAACATTTACAAGAATATAAACCATCTGTCAGAAGATAGGAATATGATTAGAACTCATGTGACAAATAAGAGTATGTATTTTTTTAAATGATTTGAAAGCTATTAAAAGCTTGGTGGTATCTTTATGTTTATAGCTGCTATAATTAACTGCTGGTTTAAAAACTGAATACAATTTTTAAATGAATTATATTGCACCATCCCTAATAAGAATATACGTTTTTATGGCTATGAGTTTTCATTTCTAATCACAAAAGGTCTAACACAATGGTGCAATATACGTAATAAAATGTTAAATAATATTTATATACTTAATAAACAGTCAACAACTGAAGGATAGTATAACAACAAAATCATAATTTTTAAATATCCATCAAGGAAGAATCTCCTTTAAGATTAAAAACAGGCTGGGCACAGTGGCTCGCGTCTGTAATCCCAGCACTTTGGAAGGCCAAAGTGAGTGGATCATGAAGTCAGGAGTTCGAGACCAGCCTGGCCAATATGGTAAAACTCCATCTCTACCAAAAATACAAAAATTAGCTGGGCATGGTGTTGTGTGCCTGTAGTCCCAGTTACTCGAGAGGCTGAGGCAGAAGAATTGCTTGAACCTGGGAGGTGGACAGTGAGCCGAGTTTGCACCACTGTACTCCAGCCTGGGCAATGGAGTGAAACTCCATTTCAAAAAAAAAAATGATTAAAATAAATAAATACAGCAATAGCACTAATTACTAAGACTAAAGCAAGTAATCCATCCTCCATACTGAAAAGTATTTAACTCAAATACCAACTTTAGAAACACCCAAAATACTATTATAGGCCTTTTGTTTCCAAAAAAAAGTTGAAATTTTATGATCATGACTAATTTAGTGCTTTGAAAATAGGACTATGAAGGAAACTAGCATTATCAAGCCATTTCAATAAGACATATTTGAGTCACCTAGTATTTTCATCTGCAAATTAGCTAAATATAACCTACATTTTAAATGTGATCCCTAAGAGTAAAAGCTACTTATACATTCATGTTCAAATAGAAGATAACAATTGCTCATTAAGGAATAATACCACTGGGCATGGTGGCTCATGGCTGTAATCCCAGCACTTTGGAAGACTGAGGCAGGAGGACCACTTGAGCCCAGGAGTTCGAGACGAGACTGGACAACATGGTGAGACCCCATTTTTACAAACAATTTAAAAATCAGCTGGGTGTGGTAGCACACACTCGCAGCCCCAACTACTCAGGAGGCCAAGTTGAGAGGATCACTTGAGCCCAGAAGCTCAAGGATGCAGTGAGCTATGATTGCACCACCGCCCTCCAGCCTGGGCATCAGAGCAAGACCCTGTCTCCAAAAACAGGAAGAAATAACTCCGTAAGTTGCTGAACTATGCAAATGCTTAACTACAGGCACTCAATACAAAAACAAATTGAACTCTGTGATAATTCTCAAAGACTTTGATAACAATATACATACAATCTATCCAAGATAGTCCCAATTTAATATAGATTACAAACCTAAAGTGAAGTTTAGCATTAATTTACAAAAACATTGTTTTAGTCAAAATAGAAGCTGTTGGGGAGGAGATTCATTATTCTTTTCATCTAAAAAATGAGTAAAATATGTATTAGCTTCACCTTGTTAGTTTTAGCAGCTGTAATTACCACACTCCACAGAGATCTATTTGACAATCTTTAGAAGAATTACTGCATTTATTGTTAAAATCTCCCAGCAGGTACATGTTTTTCCTTAAAAAGGTCTAGGAGAGGAAGGGCACAGTGGCTCATGCCTCTAATCCCAGAACACTGGGAGGGCAAGGCCAGCAGATCAACTTGAGGCCAGGAGTTCTAGACCAGCCTGGCCAACATGGTGAAACACCATCTCTACTAAAAATACAAAAATTAGACAGGCATGGTGGCAGGCACCTGTCATCCCAGCTACTAGGAGGCTGAGGCACGAGAATTGCTTGAGCCCGGGAGGCAGAGGTTGCAGTGAGCCAGTGAGCCGAGATCACTCCACTACACTCCAGCCTGGCCGACGGAGTGACTGTCTCAAAAAACCAATAAAGGTCTAGGAGATAAATCATTTCAAGCTAGGACCCTCCATGCAAACTAAATAGCATGACATATAAAATCTTATGGGACCTCAGTTTCCAATCCTCCCTCTGGTCATTGAACCCTCCTCTCCTTTCAATCCTTTGCAGATCTCTCACAAGACAATGCCATTCATGCCTCCCACCTCTGCTGGTTTTTTTTTCCCGTCCCCTCCCCTCCCCTCCTCTCCCTGGTTTTTTCCTTCCCTCCCCTCCCCTGTCCTGCCCTTCTTTTCCTTTCTTTTTTTGAGACAGAGTCTCACACTGCTGCCCAAGCTAGAGTGCAGTGGCACTATCTTGGCTCACTGCTACCTCTGCCTCCCAGGTTCAAGTGATTTTCCTACCTCAGACTCCCAAGTAGCTGAGATTACAGGTGCCCACCACCACACACAGCTAATTTTTTCTATTTTTAGTAGAGATGGTGGTTTCACCGTATTGGCCAGGCTGATCTCAAACTCCTGACCTTGGGATTTGCGTGCCTCAGCCTAGCAAAGTGCTGGGATTACAGGCATGAGCCACCACACCCGGACTGGGACTGCTGTTTTACTTCTGCCTAGAAGGGCCTCCCTAGAAGAAATTTATAGAAAATTCCCATAAATGCTTTAAAACTCTGCTTCAGCATCCCTCCTCTGTGATACGTAAGTTCCAGAGCCCATCACATCTGCCTCTCTGACACTGTATCTTCTTAATGATATTTTCTTTAATCATTCTTCTTCTTCTTAGTCTTTGAGTTCCTTAATCATACTTGTATCTTCAGTGCTAAACACAGAGCTCAATAAATATCGATGAGGTCATTAATCAATCACTGGCAAAATTCAGCAATAATATGCTTAGAGAATAAGTTCTAAGCTAACTTGCTGTCATAAGAAACGGATACTTTAAGTGTTTACTATGAATAATCAAGGCATGTACATTTCACAAACACTACTGCATTTAATCCTCATAACAATCCTCTGTGGTAATATAGTTCTCATTACCAGAGGAAGACACTTTGGCCAGACAGTTCTGTGGTCTTTCCAAGTTTGTATAGCACAATATTTGAGAGAATAAAATAGCATGGTTACTTACTTTCTATGAGATCTTGGACAAGTTATTTAACCTCACCTCTCTCAGCCTGTTTCCAAAGCTGTACAAAACCTAACAGTCCCCTAGAGGGGAACTGTGAGGTCTAAACGAGGCAATGTGTGCAAAGTGCCATACACCCTCTCTGCCACGTGGTAATCTCTCAACCACACCATACAAATTATTACTTGTCTCTTACCAAAACACACAAAATAATAGATTTGTTAAATAAAAAGCAACTGTAGGTCACATCATACTCGAATATTTTAGGTTTCATAATAATATTGGGCCTGATAAAGTATTCGATTGGCCTTTCACAAAATGATAGCTTGTTATTAAAATAATACTTCATCAACAGTGTTAAAATTAACAGAAAAAAAAAATCTTGTACTTTTTAACCACAAACTACCAATAAGAAACAAACAAACAAAAAAGATCATTAATGATGGAATATATGAAGCAAAGCAGAAATGTAGAAAGTAGAAATAATTCATTGACTGTCTCAGAAAATAATGTCAAATAATTTTAAATATGGAAAGTATGTATAGTATTGAGCGTTATATTCATTGATAATCAAATGTATTTGCAACCAGAAGACACCCAAATAAAATCTGAGGCCTTGTAACATAATCTGACATAAAAATTAATAATACTATATTATATGTATTATGTTACATAGACAAAAAAACTTTATTATTTGTAAAGCACAGAATAGAACACATCTGACACTAAAACAACTTGCTGAGAGGGATTACTAATGTAGGCTCAGTCAGGAAATAAGCAAGGGGAAGGTCTGACCTTGAACCCAGACCTTCAAACCTGAAACCTGGTGTCAGCTCTTTCAACTACTTTAAATTCCTACCATAATCACCATATCATAATAAGCAGTAGTAAATAAAAGGAATAAAGGTGTTTGTTTTTTACACATGTAATATTTGAGCAGAAAAGTGAGACTTTACGGACAGCCTAAAAATACAGGTAAGGGGGAGCAGGGGCAGCAGAGGTCTTAAATGTCAGTAAAATTCCTACTATAATGTCAAACAATAAAATAACTCATTGGATTGCATCTTAAAAGATTCTACCCAAAATATGCTCACTCCTGTGCCTGCAAACAATCATAGCCAAATCACCTTGGCTGCCTATCCTTCACTTCTGCAACGATTGCATCCCAGCGTTGGTTTAAACCTGCCAGTTTGTCTTTCAAGAAGCTTCCATCTGCCTGGGAGAGTTTCTGCACAATCCCATCCCCAGTTCGGTTTAGTGCTGCAAAACTGGGCTGGTGGCTGCTGATACCCTCCTCAAGTTCCTGTAACAGACCACAACTCAAGATTAATTTCACTAATAATCAAAGGATTCTGATGCAATGAATCCACCCAGGTATTGTGGTATCAATTCAAGTGTTAAAGAAACAAGTTTCGGGAAAAATAGTTTATATTTAAAAAGGCGTTTTTAAACTATTTAATTCCATTTCAATAAACATGCTAAATGAAATTTATTTTGAAATCTAACCCACTGTCATGAATGGCATCAGGCAAAACACAAGGAAACAGGACAGCCTAATAACATAAAACAAGTAACGGCTGTTTACAGTAAAGTATAAGCATCAATCATGTTTGATGAAAATGAGTTGCTCATCTTCTTTAAAATAAGTGCTTGAAGGCATTGCTTTTAAAAAATAATATACCCCAATACTTCCTTATGCCCTTGTGTCCTACCATATAAAAGTAAACCTAAATGTGCATTTTGCCAAGATACTGCTTCACTGGTTGATATGGTTTGGCTGTGTCCCCACACAAATGTCATCTTGAATTGTAGCTCTCATAATACCCATGTGCCATGGGAGGGACCTCGTAGGAGGTAACTGAATCATCAGGGGGTGGTTACTCTCATGCTGTTCTAGTGATAGTGAGTACTCATGAGATCTGATGGTTTTATAGGGAACTTTTCCCCCACTTTGCTCAGCACTTCTCTCTCCTGCCGCCATATGAAGAAGGATGTGTTGGTTTCCCCTTCTACCATGACTGTAAATTTCCTGAGGCCTCCCAGCCATGCCGAACTGTGCGTCAATTAAACGTCTTTCCTTTATACATTACCCACTGTTGGGTATGTCTTTATTAGAAGCATGAGAACAGACTAATACATTGGTCTCCAAATGTTTAAGTAACAGATTCAATAAATATTTTCAAGTCAAATTTAAACACTTATCTGTAACTCCAAAAATTTTAAAAAATGCATTAACATATTTATAAGAAAAATAAATGAATTCTCTTTAACTTGTCATGTTCTTCTAAATAAAACACATTTTAAAAATTTAATAAAAGAGAAAATATTTTTATCAATGGTAGAACTGAAATTGTTGTGTGCTGTCTACCATTATTTTTAAAGACCTATTGTTAACAGCAGAACTAACTTTGTGTTATATTTTCCCAAGGCTGAATTAGACTTACATGAGCAGCTGCCCTGCTGTCATTCCAGAATAATTTACTTTTATGATAACTATCAATGATATAAAAAAAATGAGATGTCTCAGTGTTTAAGTACAAAAAACAGAGGTAAGGCATGCATATATTTTTTTGTTCTTGGTATAATCTTAGGCATAAAATTTTACACATTTTATTCTAAATATAAAATTGTTTAAATAAAATTGTTTTCCATATTAGCCACTAAGGAGTATTTTTACACTAACCATATGTGCAACACACTCCTCTTACAGAAAGAACTCACCTGCTGATGCACCCTGGCTTTCTCTAAGTCCAGGCTGCCATCCGGAGCACAGGTATCAACCAGTAACTCTTCAGTCTCTGTTATCCACTGTGTGAGGTCATTTAGGTCACAATGGAACTGTCTCCATTCTTCCATAGCCCTATCAAAATATCTAGAGGACAATGAACAAAATAAAATAGGTTTCTAAACTTTTCAGGACTGCCTAGGAGCAATTATTCTAAAAAAGAAAATCCAATCTCATTTAAACAGAAAGATCTCAAACAACTGAATTCACAACTTAATGTTCCACAAAACCAATTTTTGTAGTGGGATACATGTAATAAGTCCTCTTAGAGATACAGGCATCATACCAAGGGTAAAGCAATGTGCTCACACCACCAGCTACCAAATCATCTCTCTCATACATACACACATGCACACTCATGTACACACACGCACACTCATGTACACACACATATGTACACACTCATGAACACACTCATGCACACACTGGAGCAGCTTTTTAACTAAAAAGATGTAGCCTTCTCTGGCTTGAAAAATCAGAATCGATTAGCTGTAGGCATGTTAACCCTTCCGACTTTATACATTTAACATTTAAATACTGTGAAATATAAAATATGATCCATTATTTTCTTGGGGAAAATATATGTTGTTTTACTGCCAGAACACTTAGTTCCTGGCAAGAATAAAGCACAAAAGGCCAAAACACTTCAAACTGCCCATATACTCCTTTATCTATATGTTATATACTGAATTTTGTCCAATCAAAATTCTTCCATTGAAGCCCTAACCCTGCAATGTGACTGTACTTAGAGACAGAGCTTTTCAGGAGGCAAATGAGGTTAAATAAGCCCATAAGTGTGGGGCTTTAGTCTGAAAGGACCGGCGTCCTTATGATAAGAGGAAGAGTCACCAAGGAGCTCTCTCATGTAAGGATACAGCAGGAAGGTGGCCATCTGCAGACCAATAAGAGAGTCCTCACTGGACACCAACTCTACTGGCACCTTAATCTTGAACTTCTAGCCTCCAGAACTGTGGGAAAGTCAATGTCTGTTGTTTAGGCTATGCAGTCTACGTTATCTTATTATGGTTGCCTGAGCAGATTAACGTACTTTGGCCAATGACTAGTCCTGACTGTCCCATTTACCTAAAGACAGCAAAGTATGAAACTGCATGCAGAGCCCAAGTTATGCAGTAAGACAGAGGGCTATTGAGATTTATGTTTAAACCAAACTCTTAAAGATGGCCAAGTAAAATCCAGCATTTGTCATATTTGGAATATATGAAATAGGTATAAAAAGGAAAAGCTTTATTCGACTAGGATCCTAAATAATTTTTTCTCCTATCTTTTTGTTTAGAGTAATAGAGTTGAAAGAGTTTTAGAAGTAGTCTCTGAGATCTTAGTAATATTAATAAAATTTATATTTTATGTAAAAAATATATATTATTTAAAAAATAAAATGATTCCTAATATTAATAACCCCTAAATAATATGTATATTGCCTTTTTCCATAAAAATTACTTCTAAAATTTTACTAATACTGCCCACAGTAAAGCAATTTTCTATTGAGTATGACAGAAAAAAAAAGCATTTAAAAAAAGGCACTATGAGATGATATTAAGACACTCATTATTGTTCACAAAAATTCACAATAACTACACAACAATCACAATTTCAAAATTTAGGATGCTACAAGGCTGTTTTAATGATCTAAAGACGTTGAAAATAAAAAAATTAAACTTAGAAAGTATCGTCAGTGACAGAGAATAAAAAAAATGGTTACAGGAGGCAGGACTAACTTGCCGCTCCCACTCAGACAAATAGAGCAGTGTGTGGAGACATACAGTGAACTTTGTTCCAAGAACTAGCACAGGAACATACCACTAAAACTCAGAGAATCTACAAACCCTTCGGAGAACGTCAATGCTACTGCTGCTCCGTGGGAGAGCTGAGGAACTGGGAGTCAGCTTGTGTTCTCAGCTGGGAGACTAGTCACCTGGGGCAAGTTCTCAACCCTGCTCACCAGCTACCTGGAAATAAACCCAGTGCTGTGCTGTTGGCAGGGGGGATGGGTGGGGGGGTCCCGATAGGAGTGAGACTGGCCTTTTGGGCTGTGGGCTGTATGGAAACTAAGTGAGGCTGGCAGCTTCTAGCTTTCCCCCACTTCCCTGGCGACCTGTCTGACACAGCAGAGGCAGCCATAATCCCCCTGGGAATATGACTCCATTGGCCTGGGAACCACAGCCCCATCCCCCACAGCAGTCGCAACAAGCCTTGCCCCAGGAGAGTCTGACTCAGTTACACCTAACCCTGCCCCTACCTGATGGTCTTTCTCTACCTGCCCTGGTAGCCAAAGACAAAGAACATAATCTCTCAGGAGCTCTATGGGCCTGCCACCGCCTATACTACTCCTCCCTATACTACTGCAACTGATGCTCTCTTGAAAGCACCATCTCCTGGTTGGAGGGCAACCAGTACAAAACCAGCAAACTTAACTAGAATACATCCAAGGACACTCATAGAGTCCACTCGACTCCCCTGTTACTTCCACCAGAGGAGGTGCTGGTATACACAGCTGAGAGACCTGAAGACGGATCACATGACAGGACTCTTTGCAGACACCCCCCAGTACCAGCTCAGTACCCAGTAGCTCTGCTGGATGGCTAGCTCCAGAAGAGAAATAATAATCACTGCAGTTCAGTTCTCAGGAAGCCCCATTCCTAGGGGAAGGAGGAGACCACCACATCAAGGGAGCACCTCATGGGACAAAGGAATCAGAACAGCAGCCACTGAGTCCCAGATCTTCCCTCTGACATACCCTACCCAAATGAGAGGAACCAGAACAATTATGGTAATATGACAAAACAAGGTTCTTTAACACTCATGAAAGATCACACTAGCTCACCAGCAGTGGATCAAAACCAGGGCAAAATCTCTGAATTGCCAGAAAAAGAATCCAGAGAGTCAATTATTAAACCAGACAATGACGCACCAGTGAAAAGTGAAGACCAACTTAAAGAAATCAAAACAATGACACAGTATATAAATGAAAAAAATCTCCAGTGAAATAAATAGCATAAATAAAAAACAAACACAACTTCTGGAAATCAAAGTCACATTTAGAGAAATGCAAAATGCACTGGAAAGTCTCAGCAATAGAATCGAACAAACAGAAGAACTTCAGAGCTTGAAGACAAGGCTTTTGAATTAACACAATCTGACAAAAAACAAAGAATTTAAAAAAAACGAACAAAGCCTTCATGAAGTTGGGGATTATGTTAAAAGACCAAACTGAAGAATAATTTGTGTTCCCAAGAAAGAAGAGAAATCTAAAAGTATGGGAAACATATTTGAGGGAATAATTTGGGAAAACCTCCCCAGCCTTGCTAGAGATCTATATATCCAAATACAAAAAGCTCAAAAAATACCTGGAAAATGCATTGCAAAAAATCATTGCCTAGGCACATAGTCATCAGGTTATCTAAAGAAGAAAGAATCTGAACAGCTGTGAAGCAAGGATCAGGTTACCTATAAAGAAGAACCTATCAGATTAATAGCAGATTTCTCAATAGAAACCTTACTAGCTACAAGGGATTGAGAGCCTATTTTTAGCTTCCTTAAACAAAACAATTATCAGCCAGGAATTTTGTATCCAGTGAAACTAAGTTTCATAAATGAAGGAAAGACAGTCTTTTTCAGACAAATACTGAGAGAATTTTCCGCTACCAGGCCAGCACTGCAGGAATTGCTAAAAGGACCCCTAAATCTTGAAACAAATCCTGGAAATGAAATAAAACAAAATACTCCTTAAAGCATAAATCTCAGCTGGGTGCAGTGGCTCACACCTGTAATCCCAGCACTTTGGGAGGCCCAGGCAGGCAGATCACCTGAGGTCAGGAGTTTGAGACCAGCCTGGCCAACATGGTGAACCCCCGACTCTACTAAAAAATATATATATATATAAAAATTAGCCAGGTGTGGTGGCGGGTCCCTGTAGTGCCAACTACTTGGGAGGCTGAGATGAAGAATCGCTTGAACCCAGGAGGCGGAGGTTGCATTGAGCCGAGATCACGCCACCGCACTCCAGCCTGGGTGACAGAGCAACAACCTCTGGCTCAAAAAAAATTAAAAAAAAAGACATAAAACTCAAAGGACCTATAAACAATAACAAAATGAAAAAAAAAAAAACACAAGGTATTCAGGCAACAAATAGCATGATAAGTAGAATAGTACCTCACATGTCAATACTGACATTGAATGTAAATGACCTAATTGCTCCATTTAAAATACATGGAATAGCAGAATTATAAAAATTCACCAATCAAGTATCTACTATCTTCAAGAGACTCACCTGACACATAAAAACTCACATTAACTTAAGGTAAAGATATTCCATGCAAATGGACACCAAAAGCAAGCAGGAGTAGCTTCTTATATCAGACAAAACAAATGTTAAAGCAACAGCAGTTAAAAAAAGACAAAGAGGGACATTATACAATGATTAAATGACTACTCCAACAGGAAATTATCACAATCCTAAACATATATGCACCTAACATTGGGGCTCCCAAATTTGTAAAACAATTAGTACTAGATCTAAGATATGAGATAAACAGCAACACATTAATTGTGGTGGACTTCAATACTCTGCTTACAGCATTAGATAAGTCATCAAGACAGAAAGTCAACAAAGAAACAATGGAATTAACCTATACCCTAGAACAAATGGACTTAACAGATATATACAGAACATTCTACCCAACAACTGCAGAATATACATTCTATTCATGAGCACATGGGACATTCTCCAAGATAGACCATGTGATAAGCCACAAAACAAGTCTCAACAAATTTAAGAAAACTGAAATTACATCAAATTCTCTCTCAGACCACAGTGGAACAAAATTGGAAATCAACTCTGAAAGGAATCCTCAAAGCCATGCAAATACATGGAAATGAAATAACCAGCTTCTGAATGATCATTGGGTCAACAATGAAGTCAAGATGGAAATTTAAAAATTATTTGAACTGAACAATAATAGTGACACAACCTACCAAAACTTTTGGGATATGGCAAAAGCAGTGCTAACAGGAAAGTTCATAGCATTAAATGCCTACATCAAAGAGTCTAAAAAAGCACAAATAGATAATCTAAAGTCACACCTCAAAGAACTAGAGAAACAAGAACAAACCAAACCCAAACCCAACAGAAGAAAAAAAAAAAACAAAAAACCAAGATCAGAACAGAACTAAAAGAAAGTGAAACAAACAAACAAAAAAATACAAAAAATAAATGAAACAAAAAGCTGGTTCTTTGAAAACATAAATAAGCTGGGTGCGGTGGCACACACCTGCAATCTCAGCATTTTGGGAGGCCGAGGCAGGTGGATCATGAGGTCAGGAGTTTGAGACCAGTCTGGCCAACATGGTGAAACCCCATCTCTACTAAAAATACAAAAAATTAGCCAGGCATGGTGGTGGGCATCTGTAATCCCAGCTACTCAGGAGGCAGAGGCAGGGGAATCTCTTGAAACTGGAAGGGAGAGGTTGCAATAAGCTGAGATCACGCCACTATACTCTAGCCTGGGCAGCAAGAGCGAAACAAGAAAGAAAGAAAAGACAGTGAGAGAGAAGGAAGGAAAGAAGGGAGGAAGGGAGGAAGGGAGGAAGGGAGGAGGGGAGGAAGAAGGGAGGAGGGCAGGAAGGAGAGGAAGGGGAGGAAGGAAGGAGAGAGAGAAAGAGAGAAAGAAGGAGAAAAAGAAAAGATAAATAAAACTGATAGACTATTAGTGAGATTAACCAAGAAAAGAGAGAGGATCCAAATTAGCTCAATTAGAAACAAAATGGGTGATATTACAACTAATGCCACAGAAACAGAAAAGATCATTCAAGGCTATTATGAACACTTTAATATGCATAAACTAGAAAGCCTAGAGAAGATGGATAAATTCCTGGAAATATAAATTAAACCAGGAAGAAATAGAAACTCTAAACAGACCAATAACAAGCAGCAAGATTAAAATTGTAATTAAAGAATTACCAGCAAAAAAAAGTCCACTACCAAATGTATTCACAGCTGAATTCTATCAGACATTCAAAGAATAATTGGTACCAATCCTATTAACACTATTCCAAATGACAAAGACAGAATCCTCCCTAAGTCATTCCATGAAGCCAGTATTACCCTAATACCAAAACCAGAAAAAGACATAACAAAAAAGAAAACTACAGACCAAATCCCTGATGAACATAGATGCAAAAGTCCTCAACAAAATACTAGCTATTTGAATCCAATAGCATATCAAAAACAGAATACACCATGATCAAGTGTGTTTCATACTAGGGATGCAGGGATGGTTTTACATACACAAGTCAATAAATGTGATATACCACATAAAGAGAATTAAAACAAAAATCACAGGATCATCTCAATAGACTCAGAAAAAGCATTTGACAAAATCTAGCATCTCTTTATGATTAAAATCCTCAGCAAAATTAGCATAGAAGGAGCATACCTTCAGGTAATAAAACCCATCTATCACTTTTAGCCCATAGCCAACATTATACTGAAGCAGGAAAAGTTGAAACCATTCCCCCTGAGAACTGGAACAAGACAAGGACGGCCACTTTCACCACTTCTATTCAACACAGTACCAGAAGTCCTAGACAGAGCAGTCAGACAAAAGGGCAGCTGAATTGCTTAAAAGGAAGTCAAACTGCCACTGTTTGCTGATAACATGATCATGTACCTAGAAAACCCTAACAACTCATCCAAAAAGCTCCTAAAACTGGTAAATAAATTCAGCAAAGTTTCAGGATACAAAATTAATGTATACAAATTATTAGCACTAATAATAAAAAAAATGAAAACAGAAGTGAGATGTAACCTATCACTATAAAATTGACAAATTTTTTTAAAAATAATTTTAAAAACACCTGTCAATGTTAGTAAGGGCTCAAGAAGAAGGGCATTTTTACAAATACTGTTGGCAGAGGTATACTAATCAATTTCATGATATTATACAGAGGTTTAAAATGTCACTATTTTTAAAGAAATTTGTCTTCATCTAATGATCAAGCCTAATGAAATATAAGTATGGATAAAGATGTATGTAAAAGAATGTTCTCTAAATGAACAAAGAAAAAATTTGTAAAACTCATACGAAGGAATATACCAAAGGCCACTAAAAGCTATCTTTTCAAGGATTCGTTTAGTCACATAAAGTACGTGGGCTAACATAAAAAAACAGATGAGGAACACGATGCCTAGTTTTTGTGTGTACGCCTCTCAAGTCACCCAATGTATCATTCTGTGCTCCCTTTCCTCTTACACAGCACTTTCTGCTGGGCTATTTCACAACTTATTTGCCTTTCCATCACATCTACAGCTACTGACAAAAATCTACCCATTTTCATTTCTATTAATAGGCCTGGTCAAAATCTAGTAAGAAGGCAGCTCAAAAGCATTTATTTAAACAGAAGGTTATAAAAAAGGGTTTGGTGTTATATATGGATTCTAATTAGCTGTAGCTGCCTCTCTTCTTCACTCACATTAATCATCAAATGTACAGAGAAAGTGAACATTAATGAAAATTTTCTTTAATTTTTTAAAGAGAATGGACACTATATAGACACTAAAAATTAGAAGTGTGTCTATATTATAAAGATATTATGTTATAAATGGTCATCGGTACATGATCACATTCCTCCTTTAAGGAACTATATTCATCATAATTTATTAAACTGGGTGCGATGGCTCACATCTGTAATCCCAGCACTTTGAGGGGCCCAGGCAGAAGGATCACCTGAGGTCAGGAGTTTGAGACCAGCCTGGCCAACATAGTGAAACCCCATCTCTACTAAAAATACAAAAATTAGCCAGGCGTGGTGGTGTATGCCTGTAATCCCAGCTACTTGGGAGGCTGAGGCAGGAGAATCACTTGAGCCCAGGAGGCAGAGGTTGCAATGAGCCAAGGTCGCATGACTGCACTCCAACCTGGGTGACAGAGCAAGGCTCTATCTCAAGAGGAAAAAAAAACAAATAAGGCAAACTACAAGGATATGAAACATATTCTCATTAATCTCAATGTACACATGACCTTTTTCATGGCCCATGAACTTGCAGGTATTTTATAAAAATTAAATATTAATTTCATTTACACATACCCTTTCTGATCACCGTACATTCTATTAATTCTGTCCCATTTTGCATTCAGCTGAGTAAGTGCATCTCTGATCTGAATGGCTTCAGGTCCAGAGGCTTCAAGGATGACATCTGGCTGTTTTTCATGAATGACTGCAATCTGCTCTCCAAGTTTGTCCAGTTGGTCTTTGACATTCTAAAAATATATTGTTATGGATTAACAAAATCCAGCAAAGTAACAAAAAAGGAATCACGGATGACCAGAAATTTATGTTATAGAACACTCATTTAAAGTAATAATGAGGCATAAGCATTGTTGCTCATGAAAACTGGGAACTTTTTAAAAAAATGATACCCCATATTGACCAAAGTGTGTGAAATATGCTACATAATATACTCATGGCAAGAAAAAAGTCCTCACAATAGTAGCATATGTACAGGACACATGAAAAGCTTCAATAACATTCTCTATGGGTAATAAGGCATTTGAAGCTAGAAATATTAATATTTTCAAATGTCTAATAATGTTTAAATGACAGAAATGCACTATCAAATCCATATTATCAGTGACTTTATTGTGACTTTATACACAAATGCCATCAAGTTACATGAAAATGCCTTGCTAGAATTTAAAAGTTTAACTAACTTACAATCAAGATGCCACTCCATACCTCAACAACTGGCCAATTTTAAATCATTATAAATTGCCTGATAAATGCTGACAATTAACATCAACTGACAATCTAATTTATAAGACAGAAAGGTGGTCTGTGTCTGTGTTTAATTTTAAACAAAGGCTCTGATGTTGGAAATAACTGTGCACACTTAATCCATACCCAGTTTTTAAAAATTCAAAATGTATTATATTTTCTTGGAAAATATAGGAAAGCTTTACTAGTCATACACCTTATTAACTCCCTGGCACAAATGGTAAAACATATAGACCATCTAAGTAGGCACAAGAACAAACGTTCTACTTCTGCATTAACTGTGGGCATTCAAACACAGTGCCTGGAGATCTACCTTCAGAGAGTCTTCCTGAAAAGAGAAGTCTTCATAGACAGCAGTTTTGAGCTCTGGAATATTAAGCGATAATTCAACATCATCCATGCAAAGTAAAATTTTGTTAATTTCAACCAGATAATCTGTAGGAAGAAGTGATGATCTCATTCCAGAAGCAAGTTGACCAATTTTCCTCTGTTGAATAGGGATTGCCTACAAAAACAGTAAAAAACAAAATAATGCATATATCTTAAAATATCCCCACAACAAATAATAACACATTGAGAAAATACAAGACTACTGTGTGAAGGAACACAATATCATGTGCCATGTTTTTCAAACTTAGTTTTAATGTTTATATTATAAACCTAACTTGCAACAGAAACCTTTAACAATCTGTATTCTCATTTTCATCTGCAGCATGCTATTAAACAGTATAAGTATGTTAATAACTTGACAGGCTTTAAGATCTATGTCATCTAAACTCAGTTAGCAAACAGAAAACATAAGAATTCCTTTCCTGAGTTGCTGAAGGAACATGAATATGTCCCCAATCATAAAGTTTTATAGGAAATAAAACATTTTGATACCATTATGATTTCACCCTTTTAAAAATATCACAATTTTGAAATTGGGCCTCACTGCCAAAAATACAAGCGAGTTAAACATGTTTCCATAACACAACATGAAATGCAAAAAGGAGTTTGATTAAAATAATACCCAGGTAATTCTGTATGTAATCTTAACCTCTGAGAATAATATTACAGAGCCAGAATATCCTACATGAGAAAATAGATCATGAAGTGCCATATTTAGACAGATTCAAGGCTCTATGGACTACTCATTTGCCCTAATACAGATTTTCTGGGTCCTCTTCTCAGAGCTTTCTTTTTCATTTTTATTTTGTGTGTGTGGGTGGTGTGGGGGGTGGGTGTTGAGAGAGTCTTGCTCTGTCTCCCAGGCTGGACTGGAATGGTGTGATCTCGACTCACTGCAACCTCTACTTCCCAGGTTCAAGCAGTTCTCCTGCCTCAGCCTCCTGAGTAGCTGGGATTACAGGTATGCACCACTGTGCCCAGCTAACATTTGTATTTTTGGTAGAGGTGAGGTTTTACAATGTTGGCCAGGCTGGTCTCGAACTCCTGACCTCAAGTGATCAGCTGATCTAGGCCTCCCAAAGTACTAGGATTACAGGCATGAGCCACCACGCCCAGCCCTCTTCTCAGAGCTTTCTAAACAATAAAGTGCTTTCAGGAATGGACCACCAGTCCTTCAGGAGTTCAAATCCTTTACTCCTAGATGGCCGCAATTTAACAAATGCTGTCTATTACCATTTGCAAAGGGCCAAAGTGCAGCTGCTCATGAATTAAGGTACCGTCCTTGACACTTTCACTTCTCCCATATTGAACTTCTAAAAATTGACAATCATCTATAAATTCAAGAGGATAGCTAAAATGATCACAAATGCATTGTTCATTCAGTTTGTGACCTTGAAAATAGTTACAATCCAATCTCTAAATGAATCCAAGACTCATGACTAAAATCATCAAGTGGAAAACATGGTATTGAACCTAGAGGACTGCATTATTGCCTCCTAGAATTTGTTAAACTACCCCTTCCATCAACTGATGGGCAGTTCTGGATAGCCAGGTTAGAAGCAGGTCTACAGATTTCTTTACTTTAACAACAGAACTAATTACCCTTGTCTCCAAGATTAATTTTATTATCCTCATACTACATGTTCAAATTTTGGTCAGAAAGCATTTCTAGATATTTACCCATAGGTCTAGGGAAGCAAATTCTGTGTTTTAAGCAAATATAAAAGGATGCTTAAATAAATAACATACCTATCCAGAAACCAGTTATGAATAAAAAGATGTTAAGTATTTCTTAAGTAAAGAAACAATTAAAAATAATTTTTTCAAATTGTCATTTGAAATAAGCCCATTTTTTCAAAGACTACAAAATACTAGGTTCAACTGTTTTTCCTCTTAATTATAAGGAAAAGAAAATAGCCCAATGAAAGTATTTCTAGGTTGAGTAATCATGTCAAAAAAGTAAAATAGGAAACTGAGACCCATCTTCCTTCTTGTCTTCCCATCTATTAACCAAGATTTGGCTGAAAGGTCATCTGTTTTCCAAAAAACCAAAAAAACTCCAGACATCAAACTACTTTATTATGCTTATAGGGCATTTAACTTCGTAGTATTCGTAGTACTTTCTAGCACCACTAGATAATACATGCCACAGTTGTGGTTTCTTTTTTTTTTTTGGAGACAGAGTCTCGCTCTGTCGCCAGATGACAGGCTGGAGTGCAGTGGTGCGATCTCGGCTCACTGCAACCTCCGCCTCCCGGGTTCAAGCAATTCTCCTTCCTCAGCCTCCCGGGTAGCTGAGACTACAGGTGCACGTCACCATGCCCAGCTAATTTTTGTATTTTTTTAGTAGAGACGGGGTTTCACCATGTTGGCCAGGATGGTCTCGATCTCTTGACCTCATGATCCGCCTGCCTCGGCCTCCCAAGGTGCTGGGATTACACGCGTGAGCCACTGCGCCCGGCCCACAGTTGTTTTTTAATCTGTTGGATAAGTGTTGGGAGCCACTTTTATACCTTAGCAACTACTACAAGACTAGCGAGCTCCTGTGCTGCTTCTTCAGATTGTCATTCTGCAAGACCACATGTACCTGAGGCTTTAGGATAAACTAGGGAGGTCAGTAGGTATCATATAGTTTCAAGTTTAAAAAATTCACATTCATTAAGACTGTCTCTTTTTCTTTTCAGACTGTAAGACAATTGAGGATTTTTCTGAGCTTCCACACTCTTGCAGAAGCAGCAAGGCAGTTCAAGATTTAAACATGTGCTTTCTGTATTCCCAAAATAGACTTTTTTCCCCAAGAGAGTGATCAATCAGAATGCCCTAGGACTAAAAAAAATGTCCTCACGATCTGACCGAGACTTTACTTCTGGACAATTTTATTTTTAAAGAATTCTCCTAGGACACAGAAACACAGATATATTAGAGGTCAGTTCTGAAATGAGACAGTGTTACATGATGTAGCTCATATCATATAGCAAAGTCCAGATTAAAGAGTTATTTAAGTGAATGTTTTATAAAATTTGTAAGTTTTGTTTTTACCAAACCATAGGAAAAACCTGGAACTAAACAGAATTGAATATTAATCAACTTCTGTAGGGATAAAAACTTTTTAGATCTCCCCAAAAGGGCCCCCCAAAATTATTAATAAAAAATATAGTCACCTTTGGCTAAACAAAAATTTTAAATGGTTGCATCCTAAAGGCAAAATAATTAGAAGATAAGTATCAATAAGGTAATATTTTATAGAAAATATGACAGTGATTAATATTTTTATAAAGTGCCCATACATAATTTAAAAACAGGAATACTGTAGTAAACAAATTGGAAAAGGTCACTTAACATATATTTCAAATAAGACGATGAGTCCTGTAAACTAGTGCTTCTCAATCTTAATTGCACGTTAAAATCATCTACAAATGTTTGTGATTTCTTTTGTTTTTGTAAATGCCCACACCTAGGTCCAACCTGAAAGATTCTGAATTAACTGGTTCAGGAGTTAGATTTGGGCACTGTAATTTTTTTTAAAGCTCCCCAAAGTAATTCTAATGTTCACCGTTAAGAATCATATCAACTTGAAAACTATAGATTTGAAGTACGTATCATAGTTGACCTACCAATGCTAGTAAAGCCAGAATGAAATCAGGCTGTATAGTTTACATTAGTACTTTTAACAAACGAATTTATGTATGTATTAAAAGCTTCAAACTTATTTCTATTTTGTGCCAGTAATAATTTCTGATTTGGGACTCAAAGATAAAAAAGATATGGCCTGAACCTTTGGAGAAGTACAAGGGAAGAAAGATACTTTAAAAAGTCACAATAAAACAGAGAACTATAATGAAATCTGACCAAAGTTAGAAATAAAAATGAAGCTGAGTCTTAAAAGATAATACATTTTTCAGCTAAGCTAAAAAGACAAAACTCCCTCTAGGGAATGGGAATAAAATTAGAAAGTTCCCAGGTGTGCTAAGGCATATGATGTGTTTAGGAACATGTAAAGAAAACCAGTGTAGCTCTACTACATGGGAAATGACAGCAAATCAAAGACATGAGGAGCCAGGGGTCAGACTGAAGACTCTGTATGTCGTTATATTGACAAACCTCGCATTTAAAGCTTTTTCTGTTTTTTGGCAATATTTTCCTAAGCAGTTTCTTAGATGAAGGAATGACATGATCAATGACTTTGGGGAGAATAACTCTGAGGAAGATAATGAAGGATGTGCCAGAGTGAGAAAAATCAGACATAAGAATATGCTCATGGGATATAATAGCTGATGGGAGAAAATTGTAAATCTAAATTATGGAAGGGATAATGAAATAAAGTAAGCTAAGTCACTTTCTCATGGTCATAAAACAAGCAGCTGGTAGTGCAATATCTAACTTCAGGTTCAGACCTGTATCTTGCTTCATACAGACCCAATGGTTTTAATGTCTACTCAGTGTGATGTGAGAAGATCTGTGAGGAACATGAAATACTTAAGAAGGATGTTGACGCTTCAGCCTTGAGAGAATAGCTAGTTTTTAAAGTATAGTCATGCATTGCTTAATAACGGGAACATGTTCTGAGATATGTGTCTTTAGGTCATTTCATTGTCATGCAAACATCATAAGAGTAGCTTACACAAACCTAGACGGTACAGCCTCCTGTACACACAGGCTACGTGGTATAGTCAGTTGCTCCTAGGCTAAAACTTTACAGCACATTATTGCACTGAATACTACAGGCAATTCTGAAACACAATTGTAAGTATTTGTGTATCTAAACATATCTAAACATAGAAAAGGTACAGTAAAAATATAGTACCATCATCAATCTACTTAATTTCCAAAGTCATCAAATAAAAATTGTTCTAGAAGGAACTACAGAAGAACAGGCCCCAGGGAACAAGAGCACACTTAAAATGGTAGCTAGAAAGATTGCAATTTTAAAAAGAGCTGGAGCTGGGTACAGCGGCCCACACCTGTAGTCCCAGAAACTTAGGAGGCTGACACAGGAGCATCACTTGAGCCCAGGAGTTCAAGATCAGCCCAGGAAACATAGTAAGATCCCCATCTTTCAAAAAACAGAAATATAAAGAAATAAAAAGAGAGCTGGTAGTGAATCTTTGCTAGAATATAAATCATATTACATCAGTTTCACAAATTTAGCTATTTTTCACTTAGAAATTTTTTTTTTACATAGCCAAGACCTTCACAAATAAAATACAGAATTGGAGGAAGCCACTTCTGAAAGAGATAGATCTCTTTTAGGTTTGATACATAATCAGAAATACAAAAGAGATGGCCAACAATAAGGTTTTACATTTCAATTTTGAGTTCTGTGCCATCCAAAAATATGAACACATCTAGTAACACACACTAGAAAGGAGGAGATGATATTCCAACTGCTGTGTTTTAAAGCATTTGTAATGCAACATTACACATCTGAATGGCAAGAGTTAAGTCAGGCATTTAAACACAACAGAGACTCTCTAGTCATGATACCTTAATTTTGTTGTATCTTGTATGCAAAAGTAATAACTGCAAACGGATCTTTTCTTTTTTATTATCTTCCATAGGTTGATGTAACATTTGTTCTCCTCTTTGTAGAACTTCCTCTATCTGGGCTCTCTCCTCATCCATCTGAATGTTTAAAAGGAAAAAAGAAAAAATTACTCAAAAGAAAAAAGCATAGGGTCACTTCTATCAGCTCCTAAGAAGGAAAACTAACCTACTTTATATATAGTGTAAGTCAAGATACGTTAATCTGAATGATCAAAAAATTTATTTTTAAAGACATTTTATATTTGAAGGTAAAATATCTCAAAGAGAGTTTAGCTAACATTACATAGATAGTAAGAATTATCTTTAGTTCAGAAAGTGTGTCTATTTTCTTTTTAAGCATGAATCATGTGACTCTTACATTAACACATTAAAAATTCATATTTGAATCTGTTTCACCATGTTTGACAGATTATATGGGTAAACATCACTGACGTAAAAATAAAATTAATACAGAGGAAAAATGGAAGCACTATAGTTTTGAAATCTCCTTGAACCAACCTTTTCATCTTCATCACTGGATTCCAAGTGTTTTTCCACAACTTTTAACATATTTCCTATGTCATTTTCTAATTTTTCCAAGTCAGAGAAAGGCACACCAGTTTGAAATGTTTCAGTGGTGACCAAACATTGGTACGATAATGGTTCCTGAGCAATTAGCAACTGTAGAAGAAAAAGAGTTCTCTGAAAATAGATTGTTAACTTGACTTTCCATCATTAATCAGAGAGATAGAATGTCAAGACAGAAACTAGCATTTTTGTAATTGACTTTAATTTCATTCATTTATATGGCAATGATTTTACCAATTTAGACTTCTCTGAATTCCCCATTTTCTTCAGACTCTAGCCAGGGATGTGAGGTAGTATCGCAATTCATTGTGGCTGTCTGGAGTGTTGTGGGGTGGATTTAGAAACCATATGAGAGCATAGTAGGAAACTATGGCCACGACCCAGAAACTATCCTTTCCAAGGCCACAGAAAGGAAGAACAGCCACCCAGTCCCCAGGGCAGGGACACCTCACAGAATGTCTCCCAGTTAAGTTTCTTTAGTAGAATCCCCCCTGGATTTTCATATACAAACTTCAAACAAGTGTATGTTTCTCAATGCCATCTTTTCAGGTAACATCTATGTAGAAAATCTTTATATTTATTTAACTAAAATGCAATAAAACAATTTTAATAAAACTAAATGCAGGTAAGTACCATCTGGTGTTGCCTAAATGTGGGAAAACTAGCACTCTCTCATAAAGCTATTTGTTACCCTCTCTGTCAAATGTATAAAGCTCTTTTTAAAATTTATAAAATCAAGTAATACTTTCCTACATTAGGCCTAAATTGTGAAATTATCTGTAACTTTTAGATTTGTCAACATGCAAAACACAACAAGTTCTGTAGGTGTGTGCAGTGTGAACACATATATAGAGTATGACTATAAAATAATGGATTTAACATTCATCCCTGGCTTGGGAATTAGTTTCGTCATTTCATAGGCATAACTTTGATGGAGTCTTTGAAACCTTTTCTCAAATAGGTTATTTTCTTCAATACTAATTGCTTGTTTTCTCCTCTTCATATGCACAATCACAAATAAATAAGGACAAATGCTTCATTCAAAGAAAAAGTAATTAAAAATATTTTAATTTAAAAATTGTTGGCCAGGTGCAGTGGCTCATCCTGTAATCCCAGCATTTTGGGAGGCCAAGGCAGGTGGATTACTTGAGATCAGGAGCTCAAGACCAGCCTGGCCAAGATGGTGAAACCCCGTCTCTACTGAGAAAGTACAAAAATCAGCTAGGCATGATGGTGGGCACCCATAATCCCAGCAATTTGGGAGGCTGAGGCAGGAGAATAGCTTGCACCCAGAAAGTGGAGGTTTCAGTTGAGATCATGCCACTGCCTTCCAGCCTGGGTAACAAGAGTGAGAAAACAATAAAATCAAAATCATAAAATAAAAATTGTTGATGTATGTACTGTATGACTACCACTTAGATACATGCACACAGAAAAAAAAATGGTTTACTCTAAATACATAATTACTCACTTTGGCACTTTTGATATGTTGAGACACCTTTTCAAAGTTCCTATTCAGCTCAGCTAACTTTGGTTCTACAAGCTCCCTGCTTGAGCTGCCTCGAGCGTTCATCAAAATAACAGCTTGATCGCGGACATTTTCAACCTGGAGGTTGGCATCATCCAGCTCAGATACTAAACGCTAATTATAAGAAAACAAAAATTATCTCATGAGAAAAATGAAACCCAAACATGATTGTGATGCTTATACAGAATTAAAGGTAATTTAAATAAACATCTGGGATCCCCAGTAAGAGATTTCAGCATAATCAACCAGGTAAGAGGTGTTCACATAAGACTCACTGAGGAGTACAAAAGTAAGACTCACCGGAGAATAGAGAAGTAAGCAGCACTCAATGGAGAATACAGAAGTAAGCAAGACTCATTGGCATCTTATGTGAATAGCTCTTACTCTGATTGATTGTGCTGAAATCTCTTACTAGTCTTTCAATCTTAATGAAGTTTGTCTCTTATTGTCTCAGTTTCTCCCATGGAAATAAATGTTAATGAATTTAGTGCATGGGAGGAATGATAGTGTTAGAGCATTCCACAAGAGAAAACATGACAACAAAACATTCCACTCCCAAAGTGTTACTGATGCGTCTGTGTTTGCTACCTTTACAATTTCTTCCCTTTTACTTGCTGGTTTCTTTTCAATTTCATCCAACAGAGCTTCAGCTTGATAAAGCCAGGTACTTATGTGAGCCACATTTCCATCAAATATTTCTAGCTGGTTCTGGTGGTTCTACAAAGGAATTAATAAAATGCTTACATACCCATGTGAAATATTTAAGACGATAATCTTAAAAGAGAGTTAAAAGATTTTCAAAGAGCAAGCCCTATCATGAATTTAAAGAAGCGTTTTCACCTTCCTGCAAAGCTCTTCTTCAGTGAATAAATCTCATTCCTAAAAACGCACATGTATGGTGCTTAACGTCTTTTTAAATTTATTTGATTTGGACCTCAGCACAATTGAAAGTTGAAGTCAAATAAAAGGTGAAAGTTTCTTTTTCAATTTCAATGCAATTCATCTGTTATTCCTCATTCTTATGTTACAACTGATCTGATTTGCCCCTGCCAATCATATCTTTTAAAAACTCACTTAAGGAAGTAATAATAAAAATAATGAATATATGAAAAGAAAAAGATTCTATATTCTCAGCTCAAAGGGCAGTGCCTCTGTGTCCTTACCTCATAATCGCCAGCCCTTAATATTACACCTGGCACAGACCATAGCAAGATGTCCTGAAGCAGGACATGAAATGCTCTCGACAGATTTCAACAGAAGCAAGAGTTAAGCAGATCATGACTGGGAAAAGCAGTTGGTCTAAGGCAAGAAATTAGAATGTGACCAAAAAGGGTAAGGAGGCTTACGATGAAACTAACATTTAGGAATTATATTTAGTTGGATAAAACAAGCTAGAAAAAGCTTAGACAGTAAAAGTTTTTAAAAAGAAAGAAATTTTTAATCTATAATATGAAAAATAGTTGGAAACACAAAACGTAGGCTGGGTGTGGTGGCTCATGCCAGTAATCTGGCACTTTGGAAGGTCCAAGTGGGAGGATCATTTGAGCTCAGGAATTCAATACCAGCCTGGGCAACATGGCAAAACCCCTTCTCTACAAAAAACACAAAAATTAGTCGGGTGTGGTGGCACCTGCCTGTAGTCCCAGCTACTCAGGAGGCTGAGGCAGAAGGATCACCTGAGGCTGGGGAGGTCAAAGTTGCAGCAAGCCATGATCATACCACTGTACTCCAGTACGGGTGACAGAGTGAGACCCAGACAAAAAAAAAGTACACTAATAAATGATCAAGAAAAGAAAGAAAGAAAACAAACCTACACTTGCAGCACTTGTACCTATCCCTAAACTTAAAATAAACGTATAAAAAAAAATAGAAAATGTGAACTAATAAATGACATGATAAAATATCAACAGTGGTCTGATTCTAAGTAGGAAGAACTGATGAGCACCAGACTTGTTTACCCCTATTAAGCAGGTAAATCAAATGTTCTAGCAGCACTAGAAAGATACTGCTTATATAGAGAGTTTGAAAGGTACAGACTGAAGAATACAGAAATAAGGGCCATAAGAATGTGAAATAAAGCTAGTAATAACAAAAATTAATATATAAAATATTTAATGAGCATATTCTATGAGCCAAGAATTTCATATCCACTAATACATTCAATATTTAACAACTCTATTAGGTATATACCTTTGTTCTCATTCTCCATATATGAAAATTTAAGCTTAGTAACATTACGTAACTTAGCTAAGGTTATACAGATACTAAGTCATGGATTGTGGATATAAATCTATTAGAGATCAAGACCTAAGCCCATGCTCTTCATTGCCCTACACATCCTGAAGGATTTAAATAAACATTCAAACACAAAATATGTTTTTTTGATGTGTCTATCCATTACCTACTAATTCTAAACATTTGATAAAAGTCCTATCTCAGATATTTCAAAATTTAAAAAAACACATTATAAATAACAATGCCTTCCTCAGCAGGGGAAGGTGGGGTGGCCATATATTCACAATTGGTATCATAGGAACACAAAACCACTATAAAAATTAAATGGGTTGGGCACAGTGGCTCTCGCCTATAATCCCAGCACTTTGGGAGGCCGAGGCAGGTGGATCACGAGGTCAAGAGTTCAAGACCAGCCTGGCCAACATGGTGAAACCCCATCTCTACTAAAAGTAAAAAAAAAATATATATATATATAGCCAGGGGTGGTGGCACCTGTAATCCCAGCTACTCAGGAAGATGTGGCAGAGAATTGCTTGAACCCGAGAGACAGACGTTGCAGTGAGTCAAAATTGCGCCACTGCGCTCCAGCCAGGGTGACAGAGCAAGACTCCATCTTAAAAAAATTAAAAAATTAAATTAAATGGTCACTATTTCCACGAGACAACTGACAGAGTAGTAATAAAACCAAAGACTAACGCATATACAATATTTAATAATTATTATCATAGCAATATCTAAAATTGGTTGTTTTGCATTTAGTTAAGAGCACTACATGTTTAAGGTTCATAATCAATCACTGCAAAACTGTATGAGGTAGATATAATAATGTCCATTTTACAAATTAGACAACTGAGATTTAGAGAGTGTTTAAGCAACTTGACCAATGTTACTGAGCTAGTAGTGGAAATTTTTAACTAGGCCACCAGATGCTAGAGCCTGTGCTCTTAAGCAGTATGAATTACTCAGACACTATAAAGAGTATATGTAGAAATAGCTTCTGATAGTATGAAAATTAAATACAATATGATATCATTAAAGTGAAACAAGGTACATTCACTAAAGCATGAAAGTACCTCTTTCTATATAGATTATGAATATTTTGGAAACATTGTAAATTCTTTCTAGTTATTATCTTTTCAAAGAAAAATAAAATGTAGTCTAATGAAATTAACTCACAAGCAAAACATTACTGTGACACACAGTAAATAGGATTTGAAATTTAATCAACATTGTATACATTTTAAAAATAACTAGAAGAGAGGAGAAGATTTCATCATTAATTTTTCCTGAGACATACCATCAAGGTATTGCACCAATCTTCAGTCCAGGTACGAACTCGGCTCCACCCAGCGTTAAGGACACAGAGCCTCTCTTCTAAAACAGGCTCGCTGCCCTCAACCAAGTTTTGTAGGGCAGCACTACTCTCTGTGATAGTATTTAAATCAGCTTTTCTCTTTTCCAGACCCTTTAGAACATTCTAGAAAATAAAAACACCAAGACCTACTTGATCCTTCAGAACATTATAGAAGTGGATACAACCTTTTAAAAAACATTTTAAATTTTTTAAAACTTTTCTGCCACATATACAAAGTAGTCCATGACTCCCTAGATAATTTACAATGTCAAAGTTTATAAAACTCCCAAACTTATTAACATGGTGAGAATTCTTAAGTTCCTAAAGGAAACCAAAATGTTTAGTTCAACAAATACCAATGAGTGTAACACATTCAGCTGTGGGAAGGCAATTATTTCATTTACTTAAATATAAATCCATTTATTACATACAAATACCAATTATCTTCATCATCACTCTAAATGGAAAGACTCAATTTCATTTTCAGTAACTACAAGCTGGCAAAGCAGAAGGATCCTAGAACTCACAAGTTAAAAAAATTCACAATGAATTTATCTGCTAGATTACCAGAGGAAACTATCGATGTGTACTATATGCACTCTCAAGGATAACATCTTATAGCTGGGTGATTTCACATATAATATGCTGAACAAATATCACAAAAAAATTTCATGTAAGTAATTCACAAGAGAACAGAAAGTCTAAGCTTTCATCTTACAACTGTCATAACTGCAAAGATAACACTCTGGATGGTACGATGATAATGTGATTGGCACATTCATAAGTTTGACTAGGCAAAGTGTATAGTCACAGAATTATAGAGAGAGCATGAGTTCCACAATTAAAACTACAAAGCTCTTTCAATCAAAAAGCAATATGCATGTATCTACCCTACTGCTACTATTATTGACACTTTTAAAAACCAACATTTAAATCAATCATTTTAAGGAGCTTGAGTTTATATTTAAACATTAAATCATATCTTGGAAAGCATACCCTCACAAATTCACAAGTGAGTCCAGGTTTAAACACTCACTTGGCCATCTCAATTACTGGTATATTTATGACGGAGCTGAAATACTACTCTCCAATGTTCTTCTCTAGCTGCAGAAGGTGGGGGGAATAAAAGACATGCAAGAGCCATGCTCTCAGCAATTATTAATAAGAATCTTTCATTCCTTCAGTGAATATGTACTGTTTGACTAGAATAGCATTTAAGAACTATACAAAATAATGAACTACAAGTAATTAAATCTAAATAGCACACACACTTTTTAATAGTAAAAATGGTTACATTGAAAATAGTATATTTAAGTTATTGAATAAAAATAGTATTCAAAAATGAAAATGTATTTTAAGCTTTGCATTGAAAATAATTTTACACAATCTTTAAGTACAAATACATTAAAATGTTATGAAATCTGCATGTTCCTTAAATCCGAAAAGACAATGATAAAAAGATGGTTGTTACATTATTAACATTTACTGATGTTTCATTTGATTTATTCTAATGAAGAGAATGTGCTATGACTTTGCGACTTGTATATATCATCTTCATTATTTCAATTATAAAATAAGATTAAATGGAAACTTAAGAGCATATTGTTCCAAAAGAAACAAATTTTTCATTACTTTCAGTCTTTAACTAAGAAAGCTGAAAAACCAGTTGAATATATGAGTACACAAGATAGATGTTTCAAAATTAAATATACAAAATCAGTAATACCTATGTACCAACTATAAACACTCTGTAAAAAAATGGAAAAGTATATTTTCACATAGCAGTAAAAATAAACATGTAGGAATAAACTCCTTTACATATATGAATAATGTTTATAAAGAACAAAATCAAACCATTTTGTAGGAAAGTGAAAGAATCTGGGAAAAAAAATGAGACATATCTGTTACCAAAAAGATATAATATAACAAAGATATCAATTCTGCTCTAAACAAATCTATGAATTTAAGGCAATTCAAATCAAAATTTCCAACAGAATTTAAAAATTTGAGAATAGTAATTCTAAAGTTCATTTAAGACATATATAACAAAAATGAAGCATAAACAGAGGGACTCCATTAACTGCAGTTAAAATATATTATAAAACATGGCTAAACAGTTTAAGAACTGGTACATTTCACAAGGTCAGATCAGTGGAGCAGAAAACAATGAAAGGCAACAGGCAAATAAGTATATATAAACTCGGCATGTCAAATCAGTGGAAACAAGGTTAAATACTCAACCAATAGTGCTGAGATCATTGGTTAACCTATTGGAAAGAAAGTTAGAGGCTTATCTCATGAAATACACCAAAATAAATTCCAGAAGGATTAATGCATTAAAAGTAAAAAGATAAAATTATAAAAGAGCTAGTAGAGGAGGTGGTTGGCAAGATGGCTGAATAGAAACAGCTCCGGTCTGCAGCTCCTAGCAAGACCAATGCAGAAGGTGGGTGATTTCTGCATTCCCAGCTGAGGTACCTGGCACATCTCACTGGGACTGGTCAGACGGTGGGGGCAGCTCATGGAAGGCAAGCAGAAGCAGGGTATGGTGTCACCTGACCCGGAAAGTGTAAGGGGTTGGGGAACTCCCTTCCCTAGCAAAGGGAAGCCTTGAGGAACTGTGCCAAGAGGGATGGTGCTATCTAGCCCACATACTATGCTTTTCCGATTGTCTTTGCAACCCGCAGACCAGGAGATTCCCTCAGGTGCCTATACCACCAGGGCTATGGGTTTCGAGCACAAAACTGGGCAGCTGTTTGAGCAGACATCAAGCTAGCTGTAGGAGTTTTTTTAATATATTCCAGTGGCACATGGAATGCCAGCGAGACAGAACCGTTCACTCCCCTGGAAAAGGGGGTTGAAGCCAAGCAGCCAAGTGGTCTTGGTCAACGGATCTCACCTCCCCAAAGCCCAGCAAGCTATGATCCACTGGCTTGAAATTCTTACTGCCAGCACAGCAGCCTGAAGTTGAACAGAGATGCTTGAGCTTGGTGGGGAAAAGGACATCTGCCATGACTGAGGCTTGAGCAGGTGGTTTTCCCCTCACAGTGTAAACAAAGTCACCTGGAAGTTCAAACTGAGCAGAGCCCATCACAGCTCAGCAAAGCCACTGTAACCAGACTATCTACAGTTTTCCTCTCTAGGCAGGGCATCTCTGAAAGAAAGGCAGCAGCTCCAGTCAGGGGCTTATAGATAAAACCCCCATTTCCCTGGGACAGAGCACCTGAAGGAAGGGGTGGCTGTGGGCACAGGTTCAGGAGACTTAAACATTCCTGCCTGCCAGCTCTTAAGAGAGCAGCATATCTCCCAGCACAACGCTCGAACTCTGCTAAGGGACAGACTGCCTTCTCAAATAGGTCTCTCACCCCTGTGCCTCCTGACTGGGAGACACCTCCCAGCAGAGGTCGACAGACACCTCACACAGAAGAGCTCTGACTGGCATCTGGTGGGTGCCCCTCTGGGATGAAGCTTCCAGAGGAAGTTGCAGGCAGCATTCTTTGCTGTTCTATAATCTCTGCTGGTGATACCCAGACAAACAGTGTCTGGATTGGACCTCCAGCAAACTCCAGCAGACCTGTAGAAGACGGGCCTGACTGTTAGAAGGAAAACTAACAAACAGAAAGCAATAACATCAAATCAACAAAAAGGATACCCACACAAAAACCCCATCCAAAGGGGCAGTGACCATCCAAAGGTCACCAACATCAAAGATCAAAAGTATATAAATCCACCAAGATGAGGAAAAACCAGTGCAAAAAGGCTGAAAATTCCAAAAACTAGAATGCTTCTCCCCCTCCAAAGGATCACAACTACTGGCCAGCAAGCAAACAAAACTGGATGGAGAATGAGATTGACAAATTGACAGAAGTAGGCTTCAGAAGGTGGATAATAACAAACTCCTCTGAGCTAAAGGAGCATGTTCTAACCCAATGCAAGGAAGATAATCACCTTGATAAAAGGATGCAGGAACTGTTAACTAGAATAAACAATTTAGAGAAGAATGACCTGATCGAGCTGAAAAACACAGCACGAGAACTTCGTGAAGCAAACACAAGTTTCAATAGCCGAATTGATCAAGCAGAAGAAAGAATATCAGAGATTGAAGATAAACTTAATGAAATAAATTGTGAAGACAAGATTATAGAATAAAGAATGAGAAGGAATGAACAAAGCCTCCAAGAAGTAAGGGACTATGTGAAAAGAACAAACCTATGTTTGATTGGTGTACCTGAATGTGACAAAGAGAATGGAACCAAGCTGGAACACACTTCAGGATATTATCCAGGAGGACTTCCCCAACTTAGCAAGAGAGGCCAACATTCAAATTCAGGAAATACAGAGAACACCACAAAGATACTCCTTGATAAAAGCAATCCGAAGACACATAATCTTCAGATTGACCAAGGTTGAAATGAAGGAAAAAATGTTAAGGGCAGCCAGAGAGAAAGGTCAGGTTACCCACAAAGGGAAGCCCATCAGAGTAATAGCAGATCTCTTGGCAGAAACCCTACAAGCCAGAAGAGAGTGGCTCCAATATTCAACATTCTTAAAGAAAAGAATTTTCAACCCAGAATTTCATATCCAGCCAAATTAAGCTTCATAAGAGGAGAAATAAAATCCTTTACAGAAAAGCAAATGCTAAGGGATTTTGTCACCACCAGGACTGCCTTACAAAAGCTCCTGAAAAAAAGCACTAAATTTGGAAAAGAAAAACCAACACCAGACACGGCAAAAAATGCCAAAATGTAAAGAGCATTGACACTATGAAGAAACCGCATCAACTAATGTGCAAAATAAGCAGCTAGTATCATAATGACAGGATCAAATTCACACATAACAATATTAACCATAACTATAAATGGGCTAAATGCTCCAATTAAAAGACCCAGACTGGCAAATTGGATAGAGTCAAGACCCATAGGTGTGCTGTATTCAGGAGACCACTCTTATGTTCAAAGACACACATAGGCTCAAAATAAAGTGATGGAGGAATATTTACCAAGCAAATGGAAAGCAAAAAAAAAGCAGAGGTTACAATCCTAGTCTCTGATAAAACAGATTTTAAACCAACAAAGATCAAAAGAGACAAAGAAGAGCATTACATAATGACAAAGGGATCCAAGCAACAAGAAGAGCTAACTATCTTAAATATATACACACCCAATATAGGAGCACTCAGATTCATAAAGCAAGTTCTTAGAGACCTAGAAAGAGACTTAGACTCTCACACACAATACTAGTAGGAGACTTCAACTCCCCACTGTCAATATTAGACAGATCAGCAAGACAGAAAATTAACAAGGATATTCAGAACTTGAACTCATCTCTGGACCAAGAAGATCTAACAGACATCTACAGAACTCTCCAGCCCAAATCAACAGAATACGCATTCTTCTCAGCACCACATAGCACTTATTCTAAAATTGACCACGTAATTGGAATTAAAACACTCCTCAGCAAATGCAAAAGAACGGAAATCATAACAAACAGTCTCTGAGATGACAGTGCAATCAAATTAGAACCTAGGAGTGAGAAGTTCACTCAAAACCACACAACTACATGGAAACTGAACAACCTACTTCTGAATGACTACTGGATAAATAATGAAATTAAGGCAGAAATAAATAAGTTCTTTGAAACTAATGAGAACAAAGATACAACATACCAGAATCTCTGGGGCAAAGCTAAATCAGACTTTAGAGGGAAATTTATAGCACTAAATGCCCACATGAGAAAGTGGGAAAGATCTAAAATCAACACTCTAACACCACAATTAAAAGAACTAGAGAAACAAGAACAAGCAAATTCAAAAGCCAGCAGAAGACAAGAAATAACTAAGAGGAGAGCAGAACTAAAGGAGATAGAGACGTGAAAAACTCTTCAAAAAAAAAAAAAATCAGTGAATCCAGGAGCTGGTTTTTTGAAAAGATTAATAAAATAGGTAGACTGCAGCCAGACTATTAAAGAAGAAAAGAGAGAAGAATCAAATAGACACAATAAAAAGTCATAAAGGAGCTATCATCACTGATCCCACAGAAAAACAAAATACCATCAGAGAAGACTAGAAACACCTCTATGCAAATAAACTAGAAACTCTAGAAAAAAATGGATAAATTCCTGGACACATACACCCTCCCAAGACTAAACCAGGAAGAAGTCAAATCCCTGAACAGACCAACAAGTTCTGAAACTGAGGCAGTAATTAATAGCCTTCCAACCAAAAAAATCCAAGATTCACAGCTGAATTCTACCAGAGGTACAAAGTAGAGCTGGTACCATTCCTTATGAAACTATTCCAAACAATACAAAAAGAAAGACTCCTCCCTAACTCATTGTATCAAGCCAGCATCATCCAGATATAAAAACCTGGCAGAGACACAACAAAAAAAAGAAAATTTCAGGTTAATATCCTTGATGAATATCAATGTGAAAATCGTCAGTAAAATACTGGCAAACAGAATCCAGCAGCACATCAAAAACGTTATCCACTATGATCAAGTCAGCTTCATCCCTGGGATTCAAGACTGGTTCAACATACGCAAATCAATAAACATAATCCATCATATAAACAGAAACAATGACAAAAACCACAAACCACACGATTATCTCAATAGATGCAGAAAAGGCCTTCAATAAAATTCAACATCCCTTCATGCTAAAAACACTCAATAAACTAGGTATTGATAGAAAGAGTGAATCTCAAAATAATAAGAACTATTTATGACAAACCCACAGCCAATATCATACTGAATGGGCAAAAACTGAAAGCATTCCCTTTGAAAACTGGCACAAGACAAGGATGTCCTCTCTCACCACTCCTATTCAACACAGTATTGGAAGTTCTGGCCAGGGCAATAAGGCAAGAGAAAGAAATAAAGGATATTCAAATAAGAAGAGAGGAAGTCAAATTGTCTCTGTTTGCAGATGACACAATGGTATATTTAGAAAACCCAAAAACTCCTTTAGCTGATAAGCAACTTCACCAAAGTCTCATGGTACAAAAATCAATGTACAAAAATCACAAGCATTTCTATGCACCAATAACAGACAAACAGAGAGCCACATCATGAGTGAACTCCCATTCACAATTGCTACAAAGTTAATAAAATACCTAGGAATATAACTTACAAGGGATGTGAAGGACCTCTTCAAGGAAAACTACAAACCACTGCTCAAGAAATTAAGAGAGGACACAAACAAATGGAAAAACATTCCATACTCATGGTCAGGAAGAATCAATATCACAAAAATGATCATATTGCCCAAAGTAATTTATAGATTCAATGCTATTCTCATCAAGCTACCATTGACTTTCTTCACAAAATTGGAAAAAAACACCTTAAATTTCATATGGAACCAAAAAAGAGCCTGTATAGCCACGCCAATGCTAAGCAAAAAGAACAAAGCTGGAGGCATCATGTTACCTGACTTCAAACTACACCATAAGACTACAGTAACCAAAACAGCATGGTACTGGTACCAAAACAGATATATAGACCAATGGAACAGAACAGAGGCCTCAGAAATAATGCCACACATCCACAACCATCTGATCTTTGACAAACCCTACAAAAAGAAGCAACAGGGAAAGGATTCCTATTTAATAAATGGTGTTGGGAAAACTGGCTGGCCATATGCATAAAACTGAAACTGGACCCCTTCCTTACACCTTATACAAAAACTAACTCAAGATGTATTAAAAACTTAAATGTAAGACCTAAAACCATAAATACCCTAGAAGAAAACCTAGGCAATACCATTCAGGACACAGACATGGGCAAAGACTTCATGACTAAAACACCCAAAGCAATGGCAACAAAAGTCAAAACGGACAAATGGAATCTAATCAAACTAAAGAGCTTCTGCAGAGCAAAAGAAACTATCATCATAGTGAACAGGTAACCTACATAATGGGAGAAACTTTTTGCAAACTATCCATCTGACAAAGAGAGGGCTGTCAGAATTTACATGGAACATAAACAAATTTACAAGAAAAAAACAAACCCATCAAAAAGCAGGCAAAGGATATAAACAGATACTTTTCAAAAGAAGACATTTATGTGGCCACAAACATATGAAAAAAGGCTCATCATCACTGTTCATTAGAGAAATGCAAATCAAAACCACAATGAAAAACCATCTCACACCAGTTAGAATGGCAATCATTAAAAACTCAGGAAACAATAGATGCTGGAGAGAAACAGGAGAAACAAGAACGCTTTTACACCGTTGATGGGAGTGTAAATTAGTTCAACCATTGTGGAAGACAGTGTGGCAGTTCCTCAATGATCTAGAACCAGAAATACCAATAAATCATTCTACTATAAAGACACATGCACACATATATTTATTGCAGCACTGTTCACAATAGTGAAGACTAGGAATCAACCCAAATGTCCATCAATGATAGACTGGATAAAGAAAATGTGGTATATATATACCATGGAATACTATGCAGCCATAAAAAAGGATGAGTTCATGTCCGTTGCAGGGACATGGACGAAGCTGGAAACCATCATTCTCAGCAAACTAACACAGGAACAGAAAACCAAACATCACACATTCTCACTCATAAGTAGGAGTTAAATGATGAGAACACATGGACACAGGGAGGGGAACATCACACAATGGGGCCTGCTGGGGGGTTGGGGATTAGGGGAGGAATAGCATTAAGAGAAATACCTAATGCAAATGATGGGTTGATGGGTACAGCAAATCACCATGGCAAATGTATACCTCTGTAACAAACCTGCACGTTCTGCACACGTATCCCAGAACTTAAACTATAATAATTTTTTAAAAAAGAGCAAGTAGAAAAAATAAGTAAATAATCAGATGAACCTGGAATAGAGTCAGTCTTTCTAAGCACTAAAGGTAGAAATAATGAAGAAAAAGATGGATTTTATTCATTAAGAAATGTACAAAAGGGTTTACGATTTTTCAAAAAAAAAACAAAAACAAAAAAGGAAGCTACAGTAATATAAAAAAACTGCAATCATACACAACACAGTAAGCATTGATAATCAGAACAGATACAAAGCTCCAAGTTAAAGGTCAATTTGGTGATAAAAACTGATCAGAGTTAGCGGAAGAAGCAGTATTTTAAAAAGCGCTACAGAAGACCTATAAACTTGTGAAAACTGTTCTACTTAAATAACCAAAACATGATGTCAAGTAGAAATTCTCATTCGCAGGTGGTGGGTGCACCATTTCTGAAGGACAATTGTATAATATGTATAAGGCTTAAAATGGATATATCTTTATCTCTTGACTAATAATTTTAGGGCTAAGAATATATCCTCAGGAAATTATTATGAATGTATGATATGGTTTAGTATATTCATTTAGTATGATGAATATACTAAACCGTATATAGAATATACTATCTATAATAGTGATAAATGGTAATAATTTAAACGGAAATGAATAGAGAAATGAGAGAATAAAATATAAAGTAAGAATGAAGCACTATGCATAGCTTTAATATGCTACACAAAAACAAGTATAGGTAAAGAAAAATGCTAAAGATATAAGTTTTTACAAGGTCAATAAATACTAGTCATAACAAAATTTATTTTAAAATATATGCTTTGCCTGTGCACATCGCTATGTTCCCCAAAAATAAAAAAAAATAACAGTATTGTTTGGTTACAGATGATTTTTGCTCCTGTTTTTTTTTTTTTGTATTACACTATGTGAATTTCATTCAACCAGCTTCTATTATTTATGTTACTAATAAGAAAGTAATGGTTTTCAAAGTATACTGCATGAGGAAGATAACATTTCCTTGAAAAACTTAAATTTAAAAAAAATAAAGTTTGGTGTCTTTGTTTTGCATTCATCCACAATACGCCAACGACTTGGAATGTTCATTTCCCTCATACATTTCTTTTTTTCACTTCCTTTACATGCACACAGCTCATGGCATGATCACACTTTTCATGAGCTTTTCTCTAAACTGAGAATAGTCTTTCCAGTGTCTACTATCTTGACTTTCTCCCAGCTGTCATCTCCACAGAGCATTCAAAGTAAGCAGGAGTTGTGCTGCCCCACAACCTCTCAGCATCTTCTCCTCAAGGCCCGCTGCAAACATCTGTAGAGCTGTAGAGGGTGTCAAATTGATACTTATGCCTTTATATAAACATCAGTCACAGTATTGATCATTTCTATTCCGTACTTCCGTCTAATATACTTGCTTCTTTCTCAGGAAATAGATTTAGGAAAACATAATGCCTTGTTAAAAGAGCCACTCATGTTCCATTCAATTGTCTACCGCAGAAGACAGAACTGGCAAATCAACTTTCTAATCTCTGTGATTTCAAAGTATAGGGCTAAAGAAAACTCTTGTATTGATTTTTACAATTCTGTTCTCACATTCTTTACATCTGTTAGTTTGCAATAGAAAGATTAGTTATTGGTTTTAAAATGTTTTAAAAAAGAATTAAACTCAGTGCAATTCCTTGTAAATACTCTGTAAATATAATGTCAGATTTTGAAGGTAGTGAATTATGCTTTTAAGTAGTATATAAACATAATATCTATAAAGGTCTCGATGATCCATGAATGTAATGCTTTTGGAATCAAGATAAAAATATCTTAATAAAAGAGCTGTTTTACAAATAACCCCATTGAAAGTGGGCAAAGGAAATGAACAGACATTTCACAAAAGACATACCAGCAGCCAACAATATATGAAAAAATGTTCACCATCACTAACATTAGAGAAATGCAAATTGAAACCACAATGAGATACCATTCACACCATTCAGAATGGTTATTATTCAAAGTAAAAAAATAGATGTTTGCAAGATTACAGAGAAAAAGGAACACTTTTACACTGTTGCTGGAAATGTAAATTAGTTCAGCCTCTGTGGAAAGCAGTTTAGAAATTTCTCAAAGCACTTCAAACAGAATTAACATTTGACTTAGAAATCCAATTACTAGGTATATATGCAAAGGAAAATAAACTGTTCTACCAGAAAGACACATGCACTCATATGTTCATCGACACTATTCACAACAGCAAAGACCCGTCAGCAACCTAGGTGCCCATCAATGGTGGATTGGATAAAGAAAATGTGGTATATATACACCATGGAATATTACACAGTCATGAAAAAGAATGGTATCATGTCCTCTACAGCAACATGGATGCAGCTGAGGGCCATTATCCTAAGTGACTTAATGGAGAAATGGGAAACCAAACATCACATGTTCTCACTTGCAAACGGGAGCTAAACATTGGGTATGCATGGCCATAAAGATGGGAATGATAGAAACTAGGGACAGTAAAGGGGTCAGAAACAGAGGGAGGTATGAGCTGAAAAACTACCTATTGGCTACTATGCTCACTATGTTGGTGATGGGATCATTCATACCCCAAATCTCAGCATCACACAATATATCCATGCAACAAACCAATACATGTACCCCTTAATCTAAAAGTAGAAATTACAAATAAAATAAAATACAATCATTGTTTTAAAAATATTGTTTCTTAGGACAGAGAAGGGGAAAAACAATGCAAAAAAGAAAAGGCTAGATTTAATATGAAATGGAGGGACATGGTATCCACCTAGATCGCCCAGAACAAATGCCACATTACACCGGCATCATGCTGGTGTTTCATCTGAACTACAACTTACTTTAGCCCAGGAAATCTCTGTATCCAAGTCACCAAGCAGACCTTCTGAAGTGGACTTCTGTACCAATTCAGTTTCAGTAGCAGAAAGCCATTCAGAGAGAGATGCAGCCTCTTTCTTCATTTTGCGGGCCAACTGTGAGGCTCTTTCTAGATCCTGTTTTCCTTCTGTCACCTGAGAAGAAGAGAGAGACAAGGAGAGACTGAGACTGAGATGGAAATGAACCAGAATGTTAACT
Organism: Cebus imitator; assembly: GCF_001604975.1. Taxonomy (NCBI): domain Eukaryota; kingdom Metazoa; phylum Chordata; class Mammalia; order Primates; family Cebidae; genus Cebus; species Cebus imitator. The sequence continues at coordinate 706,438 of NW_016107957.1, read as the reverse complement.
AAAGATCCAAACTGATTCATATTTAACCCCCAAGACGTACATAACCTTTGTCTGTAGCACCTTAGAAAGCCTCTAAGCTTGCATTTCTGTAAGGAGGCAACATACTGTAGTGGTTAAATGCCAGGCAATCCTGGGTTTTCATCTTAGCGCTACCATTAATTTCCTAAGTGACTCTGATAGAGGTGTAGCCCTCAAAAGATTGGCATGCGGCTGGGCGCAATGGCTCATGCCTATAATCCCGGCACAGTGGGAGACCAAGGTGGGCAAATCTCTTGAGTCCAAGAGTTTGAGATCAGGCTGGGAAACATGGAAAGACCTCACCTCTACAAAACCTACAAAAAATTAGCCAGTGTGGTGGTGAGCGCCTATAGTTCCAACTACTCTGGAGGCTAAGGTGGGAGAATCACTTGAGCCCTGGAGACTAGGGCTGCACTGAGCCGTGATCCTGCCACTGCACTCCAGCCTGAGCAACAGAGCAAGATCCTGTCTCAAAAAAAAATTTTTTTAAAGATTGTTATAAGTATTAAGTGAGAAAAACACACACAAAAAGGGCTGAAATAAAGTTAAAAATCACTAAATGGTATCTATTATAATTTTGAACACAAGATATCTTAGAATCCTCTCCATGAAGGATTCTGTTTTTAAAAATACTATATTATAGCAATTTGAGGGGGGAAATAGCACCATTTCACAATTACATGTTTTAAAATTAACCATATTAACTTAAAACACAGTACATGACTATGCAACCTTATATTATTTTGCTCTTATTGTTGTTGACAGAAAGCAAATGAACTTAACTAACATGTACCAAGTTCTTAATACAGCTTCTGTGTTGTGCTAAGGAATCATACACATGTATGCAATAAAATTCACAAAGCCTCTTTCTATTTTATGGATAACGAAAAAGAAACTTAAAGAAGTTAAGGCCAAGACCAAGGTGGTATAATCTTTGGGTTGAGTCATGCCATTCTGGCTTCTACCACCATCACTCCCAAGACATTGCCCTTGCCAAGTTCAAGGATGACCCCAATGGCAACTGATCTAACGGATATGTTTAGGTGGACATCATATTTAACTTTCAATAATATCCAAAACATGTAAGTACACTCATTCTCGAAATACCATCTTCCCCTGGCTTCCCAGACCTAGCACTTGCATGTGTACCTACCACTTCTTGCTACTTATATTAGTTTCTTCTGCAAGCTCATCTTCCTCAGATTTCTTTCTAAATGATGTAATTCGTAAGACTTGGTTGAGGGCCCTCTTCTTTCGCTATACCCTGTTCTTAGGCAATCTATCATCCTTGATTACTTTAATTACTACCTCTATGCAGATGACTCATAAAATCCACCTGTTCGGACCAGATACACTCTCCAGACCTGAATGTTCGATCATGTAAATGCCCGACATTTCCAATTAACATTCTCAAAGGTATTTAAAATGTCGATTTTATACATATATACATATGATTTTTTAAAGGTATTTAAAATGTCAATTTTTTACATACATACATACATATGATTTCTGCATGCCTCTACCTTTTTTTTTTTTTTTTTTGAGATGAAGTTTTCACTCTTATTGCCCAGGTTGGAGTGCAGCAGCGCAATCTTGACTCACTACAACCTCCACCTCTAAGCAATTCTCCTGCCTCAGCTTCCTAATTAGCTGAGATTACAGGCACATGCCACCACACCCAGCTAATTTTTTTTTTTTTTTCTTTTTAGTAGAGACTGGTTTTTGTCATGTTGGCCAGACTGGTCTCGAACTCCTGACTTAGGTGATCCACAGTCTCAGCCTCTGAAAGTGCTGGGATTACAGGCATGAGCCACCGCCAAGCTGGAATGCGGGTGGTGTGATCTTGGCTCACTGCAATCTCTACATCCCAAGTTCAAGTGATTTACCTGCCTCAGCCTCCCGAGTAGCTGGGACTACAGATGCACACCACCACACCCAGTTAATTTTTGTAATATTTAGTAGAGACAGGGTTTCACCATGTTGGCCAGGATAGTCTTGATCTCTCGACCTCATGATCTGCCTACTTCGGCCTCCCAAAGTGCTGGAATTATAGGCGTGGGCCACCGTGCCCAGCCTATCTTTTCTTATAGCACCCCATCTCAATGATCACACCATCCACATCATCAAGCCAGAAACCCAGGAGTCATCCTTCATCTCTCCTTCTGCACCAAGTCCTATTGATTTCACTTCCTACATATGTCTGACATCAGTTCACTCACTCTATCTTCACTGTCCATCCTAGTTCAAGGTATGACCATCTCTTGCCGAGAGTACAATTACTTCCTAACTAGTCTCCTCACATCTATTCCAGCCTCTCTCCAATTCCTCTTCCAAACTGCAGTGAGTAATCCTTTAAAAGACATATCTGAGTATGTGATTTCCCCATTAAAAACTGCAATAACTGCTGAAGACACAGATTGAAGTCTGTAACACAAACTCTGTGACACTGGCAGGATTTCATCTCATCCTATCTCCCTAGCACCATGTTCCCCACAGTGGCTCTCTCTGCTCTAGCCACTCAAATGTACCACACTGCCCCCTGCCATAGAGCCTTTATATACACTGTTTTATCAGTCTCGAAATCTCTTCTAGTTTCACCCAGGTGACTCCTACTCAGACTTCAGATCTCAGCTTATGCATCACCTCCTCAGGGAAGCCTTCCTAACCCTAGACTGGGTGAAAAGTCCCCGTTTACCTATACTCTTAAAAAACCATGTACATTCCTTCATTAACTCTTCAGACTGATAATGTGACATCATTTCATGTTTTCCTCTTTCACTACCCTAAGTTCCATTAGATAGAGAGAGAATTTATCTTTTTCCTCACCACTGTATCCTTGTATAATTCCTGACACAGAGTAAAGTCTCAATCAAATGAAACTTTAAATGATAAAATTAATGCTAAAATTATAGTCACAATTGGAGAATTAGTGCAAAAACCAGCAATGCCATTCCATTCATAAAATGTCCAGTGACTAAATATAATAATATTCAATGAATAACTTCAGCTACATAATTCCAAAAAGAAGTTCTAAGGTATGTGTTCCAGGCATGCAATATATCAAGATGCATCACTTCAACAATCTAAGCTTGCAGAAGTGAGCTCAAAATCACCTAGAAAAAGTATGGACTGGTCATTTTGATTTCAATTAAAAACAAAATTTCAGCTATTTTTCTCTGGGCTTATGTAGAAACTTCAGTATTAACTCAGGAGGAAGTAGTTAATATTTCCTAACTGAAGAAGGATTCAAAATACTATCAAACATGGTTTTTCAATATTACCTAGTAAGGTTTTACACTTCCACACATTCTTTGCCCTCCTGGTTTCAGGGCAAAGATTCAGTCACTCACAATTAATGCTTAACAACTCCTGCACAGATTCACTAAAATGCCCAAATTAGAGAAATTTCTTGGCAGGATTTCAAATCCTAGTAGATTAATGTGAACTTCTTGACACTGGCTATTTTCTAGAGCCCTGACGTTTTAACATTTCTCAGTAGACTATTCAATTTAGAAATCTAAGCACCAATAACTTGAGGTTTTACAGGGACTATTATTTTCCCATTTTTCCTACATAAAATGGGAAAGCATTAAGACTAAAAACAGAATTTTATCACACTTAAAATTACATTTAAAAGAAACCTTATATGTTATGACTAGAAAAAAGGCCAACAGCAGGCACTACTACCCATTGAAATTTGGAATTATTAATATTTACTTTTTCCCTCGCATTTCTTTGAAGTACTAAGCCTACCACAATGAACATATATTACTTGCACTTTCCTTAGAATAACTTATGGAGTATCAGTAGCCATTGAAAGTATAAATATTAGCCTGAATTACATATTAAAAATAAATTCTTTTATACAGTGTCTCATTCTGTTTCCTAGGCTGGAGTGCAATCGCGTGGTCTCAGCTCACTGCAACCTCTGCCTCCCAGGCTCAAGCAATCCTCCCACCTCAGCCTCCCAGGTAGCTAGGACTACAGGTATGTACCACCATGGCTAATTTTTTTTTTTTTTTGGAAATTTGTTTGCTTTTGGTGGTTTTAATTTGTATTTTTTTTTTGTAGAGACAAGATTTTGTCATGTTGCCCAGGCTGGTCTCAAACCCCTAGGCTCAAATAATTACCTACCTCAGCCTCCCAAAGAGTTGGCGTGAGCCACTGTGCCTAGCCAAAAATAAATTTCTATGTAACTATGAATCACTGTTAATATTAGCACATACATTTAAATAAATATAACAAAAATTATTACAATAAATTGAAAACACATATGAATCTCATAAATTTCAAAAACACATTTTCCAAAAAGTGAAATTTGGAAATACACGAGAGAAAGAGAGAAAAACAGGAAGAAAGAGAGAGAGAGGTGAGTTATGGGACTGCTCTCCTCACCTGTGCGCCCAGGTCATTGTAAAGGACCTTCAGGGAAGTCAGCTGCTCATCCATCCCTTTTGGGTTGTCTGTTTGCTGTTTCTGGACAATATGTCTTCCTGTTTTAATTACAGTTTCCACTTCAAGTTTGACTTCACTCAAAGTTTTATACAGTTTCTTTAAAACAAACAAAAAGACAAATTACACACGGTGGTGACAGTTTGCCAGCTGGCATCCTTTCAGAACGGTTTGCACAGACTGACAGCCAAGACCTAACTATGGAGATCAAAGGCCACGCTCTGTCTCAGATTTGGTCTGAAGGTTGAATCAAATAAAATCAAGCTTGAAATCACTTTTTCAAATATGACAAGAAAATAAATAGAGCTTATGCTCATTCTTTTAAAAACTCAGACAAATGTTTTAAATGTTTATAAAAGAACTCAATATAAACATTTTTCCTACATAAAATGGGAAAACATTAGGACTAAAACCAGAATGTTTATCACAGTTAAAATCACATTTAAAAAAAAATCTTACATGTTATGACTTTTAAAAAGCCAACACCAGCTATGGCTGTTTCTTGGATTTGAAATTATTAATACTTATTTTTTTCCCTTCTATTTCTCGGAAGTACTAAGTCTACCACAATGAGCATATATTACTTATAGGATAAAAATATTAAAAAATTGATATATCAAGATGTATATGACTATAAGAAATCATGTTTCTGAGGCAAATCAAAACCACAATAAGATACCATCTCACACCAGTCAGAATGGCCATTATTAAAAAGTCAATAAACAAGAGATGCTGGCAAGGCTGCAGAGAAAAGGGAACACCGTACACTGTTGGTGGGACTGCAAGTCAGTTCAGCCCCTGAGGAAAGCAGTTTGGAAATATCTCAAAGAACTAAACATAGAATTATTATTCAACTCAGAAATCTCATTACTAGGTATATTTGTAAAGGAGAATAAATCGTTCTACCAAAAAGACACATGCGCTCCCATGTTGATCACACCACTACTCACAGTAGCAAAGACATGCCATCAACCTAGGTGCCCATCAATGGGGGAATGAATAAAGAAAATGTGGTACAAATATACCACAGAATACTACACAGCTATAAAAAAGGAAATCATGTCCTTTGCAGCAGCATCGATGCAGCTCATGGCCATTATCCTAAGTAAATTAACCCAGAAAATCAAATACTACATGTTCTCACTTATAAGTGGGAGTTAAACAATCGGTACACATGCACATAAAGATGGAAACCAAAGACACTGGGACTCTAAAAGCCAGGAAGGAGGAAAGGGGCACGAGCTGAAAAACCACTGAGTGGGTACCATGTTTATTATTTGGGTGATGGGTCCAGTCGAAACCCAAACTTCAGCATCATACAATATATCCATGTATCAAATGCGCACATGTACTTCCTGAATCTAAAATTCTTCAAAAATTAAAAATAAAATAAATTTAAACATAAAAGAAGAAAAAAATAAATCAGAGTTCTGTAGGTCAAATTCAGAGTTGTCTTCATCCCAGTTACTTGAAACCAAAAAGCTTTACAGCTTCTCTTGACACCATACATCACCATCTTAACATCTCATGGGACACCATCACCTAACAGACCCCTGAGCTGTGTTCTATGAAGTCAAGGACAGCACTTGCCCTGATTACCATTACGTCACAATAATGAAATAAATACTTATATACATGCACATATATATTGAAATTTATCATTTATTTTGAAAGGCACAAAGAAATGCCCCTGTACTGCTCCTGTCCTAAAGAGTCGCAGCTTAAGTTCTGTGATTCTCAAGCAGAACACTAATTCGAAGATTGTTTCCCCTTAGCTACATTATTTTAAAATTTCTATTCAATTGAATTACAAAGTTCAAGACTACAAAAGTCATAAGGCCTTATATATAATTTCTTCTTTCCTATCTTAGGTTTATATTTCTATTTAAACTTTTATTTTACTAGAAAATTGAATTTTTATGCTATAATATATCTGATATTCATTCTAAGTATGGTTCTTTTAGCTAACTCAAAATTATCCTTGAAAACTTTGCTTATTAGTCACATTCTGCTGAAGCCTTCCTAACTTCACACTATGATTAAGATGTGTTTCTTTTATTTTGGTTTTTGTTTGTCATCATGTTATATACATGTCTATTCTAGTTTCCTTAGCTATCTCTCTTATCTCTTCTAATTTCCTTGGAGGGAAAGACCACACTTCTTATTTTTTAACAGGTTTTTCATTATCAATCCTTATGTTTAGCACACTCTAGACTAGTGATCGTTGGACACACTAGGCATGTAAGCTCTAGACTAAGCCATTACAGCTTCTGAAAAAGCCACTGGATGTGTCAATCACCCTACAGCCTCACCATACACTTGTCCAGGTGGGTCTGTATGACGTCAGGATCTACATCCTTCACATCCAGAACATGAAGTTCTGCTTTCACACCATCCAGCACACGCTTGCAGTCCAGCATGCGCTGCTCGAAGTTAGCAGGCTTCTGGAAAAGCTGGAACTTTGTGGATACTTCTCGGAGTTTCCTCTGTTTGCAGAAATGAAAATACAAATTATCAGAATGATTATCTCTCTCATCATGAGCATAACACATACAACTCAAAATCTGTACCATAAGCACACACACACACAAAATCAGTAATATAATAACAACAAAAACCCTAATGGAACTCGGTGAGGTTACCCAATCGCCTAAGTGAACTGCATAGCCCAGTGTCAAAAGTTACTCAACACTCTGTCTCAGTCTCAGGAGTCAATAGATTTGGATAAGAAATTTAGATAAAGCTGGCCTCACTGGAAATAAAACTTCATGTTCAAAAAGGCAGTTCAGCTCAAAATGCCCTTCATCGGAAGTTCAGAGTGCAAGTCAATGTCACATCAACCATGAAAGAACTAAATGATGCTGCATCCAATTCGTGCTCAGCCTGCCCACAGCATCATCCACAAGATACTGACAGAGGCTCTGTGTTAAAGAAAAAGACTATATAAAGGTAACCTCTAAATATGGCTCACTCTCTTGTTTCTCAACTCCACTAAAAAATCAGATTTAACATTTCCCCCCCTTGCAACAATTTGTTTCTGTTGCCCTGGGATGCAATGCACCTTCAATACATCACTCCTATTCCACAATTTACATCATAAAGAATACCAAGGGTGCCCAAGTAATCAATTATTTCTCTTTTTTAAAAAAAATTCCTAACACACTGAAAAGTAAAAGGAAGCTCCTTGCCCTCCTTACCTGTAGCACATCCATCTGACTTCCTCCTCTGGCAGACCTGCTCACTGGGGAGGTCGGGGGTTGAGAACGCATATTTCTTCTCAGCTCCTCTAGGGTTAGCTCATGGGCTGAGATCTCTGCTTGGATTTTCTACAAAGAGATTGGAAAGGGGAGACAATGTCCTTTTTTTCTTAAGTATAAAAAGAAGCAATACAAAAGTTCTATATTGTTGTGTAGTACATAATGTATTTTATATAATGTTGACCTCCATAGAAGCTTTAATAAGTTTTTGTATGATAATAATACAGCCCATTGTATAATATGACTATTGTGCGTGATGCACATGCTAAGATCCTTACACTTGGCATTTCTAATGTTCACAACTTATTTATAAGGAAGGAATTGTCCCAACTTCATAGCGAAGAAAACTACTATTCAAAATATACAGGACTTTTCAACTGGGTACAATGGCTCACACCTGCAATCCCAGCACTTTGGGAGGCGGAGGAAGGCATATCACCTGAGGTCAGGAGTTTGAGACTAGCCTGGCCAACATGGTGAAACCCTGTCTCTACTAAAAGTACAAAAAATTAGCCAGGCTTGGTGGCACACGCTTATAACTCTAGAGGCTAAGGCAGGAGAATCACTTGAACCCAGAAGCAGAGGTTGCAGTGAGCTGAGATTGCGCCACTGCACTCCAGCCTGGGTGACAGAGTGAGACTCTGTCTCAAATAAATAACAAAATAAAATATATAGAACTTTTGAGACAGTCTCACATAGAAAGCAAGAGAACTTCAAAACCCAAATGCTGCCCCATAAGTAAGGTCAATCTTTCCCATTAACTCTCGATTTTGGATGGCAGGAGGGGTTTCATTATAGTTGAAGAGGTAATTGCATATGCTCTCTTTACATCTTGAAAGTCTTCAAATTCACAGCAATACCTGAGCTTCCTGTGGAACTTGGAAAGCATCTATCCTGTCAGTTAGGTACGTGGTGAGCTGTTGGTCCAACTCCCCCAAGCTCTCTTGTAAGACTTGAAGGATATGGTCAGTTTCCCGCAGGGCCTGGAGTTGCTTTTCCAAAGAAATCTGCTTGCTCTCTGCCTGCAGAGGAGAAACTGAATCATTAGTGGCTCAGTGCAAATATAAATAGCTGAATATATATATGTTCTGGCCACTAAGAAAAGACTATAAAAGCTTTCATTCAAGACTTTAGTCGTCCTTATAAATAAATAATAATTACTAATGGTAACAGTGAAAATGTTCTACTAGGATCTTGTGTACCATGCAGCTGAATTACTAATTATTACTTATTTCTATATACAATGACAAAATACAAAAATGTAAAATTTCCCATAAGATGCATTAAACAGAAGATAAAAATTTGTTATTTATTATAATTTTAAAGCATTTTTAGGAATCATCAATGTCTACCAACAAGAACATAAAACATAAGAAAAATGTCTGTCAATACAGTAAACATCAGAGTCTATTTCTCTAAAGTGTAAAACAAATTCTACAGGTGTACATACATATCAAACGACTACGTACTGCACTTTTGGGTTAAGCTTGATGTTATTCATTGACTAAACATCAACAGTTATTATTTAATATGTGTTTGGAAGCACCTAATATTCATAGCCAACCTTCCTGTAAAAGAAGTGTTCTTTCTCTAATGTGTGATACAAATATGTAGAAGTAATATCAAAAATAATTTTTTTAATCATCAAGCTCTGCCTGTCTTAAAGTGTTAGATTTATTCTCCCCTCCTGAGTACTTCAGTACCCTCAATGCCCCTGTTAGCTTGGTTACCAACTTTAACCAACATTAAAGATTTTTCCAACATTAAAGCCCTATGATACGGAGCTTAGGGCCAGCTCCACTTCATCAGTACCTAATCAACACGCATGCATGGCCTGACTCTTACCAGGTGACTCAGCTCTTCATATCGGCTGTTGAAAGCCTCCAGTTTCTCACTGATTATATCATCCAGGATCCCTCCATCAATCAGAGTCTGGCCAAGCTCTCGAATCTGGGTGCGATTATCTGCCGGGTGGCGCAGAACAGATTCCAGAGACTGGACCAGAGATGGGAAAAAAAAATAGTGCATTTACTAGGGCCAAAGGTATCAAGGATCCCCAAAATGTCTATTTCTTAAACAAGTAATTCCATTTTCTAAAAATCTACCTAAGGAACAGGACCAAACATTAAGTAAATTACTAATTCACAAAAATATTCATCACGGTATTAAAAAATGCATAAAATTGAGAGATTAGCGTAAGTGATACAAGCACAATGGCTCACACCTATAATCCTAGCACTTTGGGAAGCCAAGGCAGGTAAATCACCTGACGTCAGGAATTCTAGACCAGCATGGCCAACCAGGTTAAAAAAAAAAACCCGTCTTTACTAAAAATACAAAATTAGCTAGGGTGGTGGCGCACGCCTTTGATCTCAGCTACTCAGGAGGCTGAGGCAGGAGAATTGCTTAAACTCAGGAGGCGGAGGTTCCAGTGAGCTGAGATCATGGCACTGCACTTTAGCCTGGGCAACATAGCGAGATTCCATCTCAAATAAAAAATAAATAAATAAATAAATAAATAAATAAAAGACCTCAAAGCCTTTGATCCAGTGTACCACTTTCTAGCATGCATACATAAAAGATAATAATTAGGAAGAAATCTACAAACTGCTTAAAAATGCTTCTCTTAAGATTTTGCTTTATATTTTATTTTCCATATTTCTAGAATGTGCACATATTCACTCTCATATTAGGAAAAAAGTTAAGCATTTCATAGTTTTCATTCACTCGTCTCTCACTCTGCTCTATTTAAGAAGTGGCATCTTTTCCCTGGCACAGCATCCAGCTCCTAGAATGTCATTGCCACATTTCACTCATTTCCCACATGGTACAGCGTACCTACCCTCTTCCCTTTTGTGTGTGTGTTAAGCAAACCTACCCTGTTAGCATTGTATTTCATTTAAGAAACGATTATTAAGTTAACATGTGCTACACACTGTGCTGGGGACTGAAAATAACAAAGTATCAGGTACATTTCTTGGCCTCAAGGAGTTGAAAGTCCAGGCTTGATGACAAGCTCCTATGACAAGACCCCATGACTCAACCACTGTCTTTCAACCTCTAACATCTGAAGGTCATAGGAAGCCCCTGTAAACAGTCATGGCTGTGCTTAGTGAGTAAAAACAACCTGTTGATGAAACAAGAGAAGAGCTGCTCTAGTAACCTCCGGCAGAGCTCTGTCCAGGGCCTAGCAACATAAACTGGAAAACAACTAGAGTGCTTCAACATGTCAAAAATGTGCCAATTGCCAAACAGCTAACCGCATCTTGAGGCTGACATAGTGGGTCACCAGTAATCTAAACACACATGAATGCATAAACACTTCAGGCTCTGGAAGAAAAATGCAAGTGACACTGAATATGACTGAAGAAGCAAATGCATTTGCCCACATAAACATCATGTTCCTCATTTTAATACACATGTGACCCCATCACAACAGAGAGAACCGCCATGGAGAGCAAAGGCTCCAACCTCTAGGGCTTCGTTGACAGCGTCCGTCTTCTCAGGCAGGACCTCTGTGCTCTTCATCCGCTCTTCCAAAGTGTTTAACCAGGTGGTTTCAAGATCCAAATAATGAAGCAGCTCAATCCAACAAGACCAGACCTCCTAAAGCATGAAAAGTTTAAATCAGACAAAAAGTCATTTCATACATGATATCGCTAGTGCCACATGTTCTCTTTAACTGCCAATAATTTCATTTGGATGTAGGTATATCTAGGAATTCACAAACTGATGGAGTTGAAACTTCAAATAAAAAAGATAAAATAAAATTATCCAAAAAATCATGTTAGACCAATTGGTGAGGGGTGGGGAGCAAAGAGGAGTGGGCAAGAGGCTGCCTCACTCTTTACCTTAAAATAAATTCCACGATCTCATTTAAATGTCAAAAATACAACTATACAATTAGTAGAAAAAACAGAAGAGAAACATTATTTAGTTTGTTTTTTAGAAGCCAGTTGCCGTGGCTCTACAACTGTAATCCCAGCATTTTAGGAGGCTGAGGCAGGCAGATCACCTGAGGTCAGGAGTTCGAGACCAGCCTAGCCTGGTCAACATGGTAAAACCCCATCTCTACAAAAAATACAAAAGTTAGCCAGCGTGGTGGCAGGCGGCTGTAATCCCAGCTACTTATGAGGCTGAGCAAGGAGAATCGCTTGAACCCAGGAGATGAAGGTTGCAGTGAGTCCAGACCACGCCACTGCCCTCCAGACTGGGCAACAAGAGTGCAAATCCATTTCAAAAAAAAAAAAAAAAATGTTTGTTTTTTGAACAGAAGGAAAAAATTTCTCCAGATTATAAAATTTTTAAAATATGATGTCATAGAAAATTGAAATCCCCTGGGTCCCACCCAGTTCCAACTCAGATCTAATTGATGTAAAAGTTTGCAGGGTTGCCTTCCCAATGTTTTCTAAATTCATGAAGACATGTCTATATAAGAAGAGAGCCGCATTTTATCAAAACCAGAGTTACACTATTCTTAATTCTTACTGTGTTGGTTTTGATCACTCATTCCCCTCTAAGGTTTCCAGAGCAGGGACCCAGGGGTCTTGTAGGGGGTGGATACATTTATAAATTCATAATCCCTTATTACAAGAGGAACTTATTTGAGTGGCAAGTTTAGGAGAAAGAACTCAGCTGGATGCCTCCTGGGCTTGTCCTCTTTTGGATGTACTGAATGAGTGAAGGCACCTGCTGGTCCACATTCCATATGAAGTATGCTTACCAGATCAGGAAGCAGTATGTTTTTCTACAAAGGACTAAACAGTAAATATTTTAGGTTTTGAGGGACACATTTGGTTCCCATCACAGATTCTTCTTGGAGGTAGGGGGTGTGTTGTACAACCCTTGAGAAATATATAAAGCATTCTTAATTAACCAGGTATCCAAAAACAAACTACAACTTAGATTTAAACCCCTTAGCCAGTCCAGGTACAGTGGCTCATGCCTGTAATCCCAGCATTTTGGTAGGCCAAGGCAGAAATATAGCTTGAGCCCAAGAGTTCAAGACCAGCCTGGGCAACATAGTGAGACCCCCATCTCCACAAAAAAAAAAAAGAAAGAAAGAAAAATAATTAGCTGGTGTGGCATTGCAAGCCTGTAGTCATAGCTAAGTCAGGAAGCAGGGGCAGGAGTGTCACTTGAGCCCAGGAGTCTGAGGTTTCAGTGAGCTGTGATCACACCACTGCACCCCAGCACAGGTGACAGAGCAAAACCCTGTCTTAAAACAAAACAAAATGGAAAAAAAATCCCTCAGCCATAATTTGCCAATCCCTGAGTTAAAATAAAAGAAAAAATAGTTTCTAGTCCCCCCATTTCTACAAGAAAAAAAAAATCCGCTCAGATGCAAGCATGACCTCTTATGGGAAAAAAAAAAAAGAAGACTTAAAGAAGACCACTCCCAAGAAGCAGACTGACCCCAAATCAACTATCTTACTAACTAGCCTCAATTATACATACTTATCTTAGCACAAAATTAGTTTAGAACAAGCAATGAATGAATTTACAAATGAATGAATGATCAATATTTAGGTTAAATACTGCAGTTGCCATTTTTTACCATTTCAGGATTTACCACAATACAATGATTTGTTTTACGTAGAATTGAATGAAAATTAAATTGTAAATTGAAAGGCTTCTTAAATCTTCCAACAAGCAATAGCAAAAGTCATACCACTATAAAAACAAACAAGCAAAAACTTGATCTTTGTTTTAAAAAAATTTTCACAGAATCAGCTACATTTTACATGTAATGGCCAGGGAGGGGAAAAAAAGGTATTTCATCTAAGGCCCAGTAAAATAGTAGCATATTTAAGTTCTGTTCCGTTTTTCCTTTGGATGACTCTTATACTTTAGACACCACTCAAAAGAAAATAATTCCTTCCTGTGTACTCATCCAGGCAAAACAAAAGAGATGCTTGCAATGTGCTCTGCAATTTTTGGACTGGAACCGGCCCCACAGATCATCTATTACATGAAAACCTTGATTTCACATGCAAAAAAAAGTCAAGTCTGAAGATATAAAATGACTTGCCCAAGAACCTTTTGATAATTAGGGACAGATTCTGTTCTCCTGTTTTCAACCCCTCTTTCATTTTTATCAACATATTCCCCCAGAACTATTTTTCCTTTATGATCCAGAATTTGAAATAAAAAAGTTTTCTCCAAGATTTGAAAATGGCCAGAACATTACAGAGTTTGGATCTCAGAAATACATCACAGAAAAAAAAAAAAAAAAAGTAACATACCTCTAAAGTGTGGCACTTTCCTCGAATTCTATTACAAAGAAGTTGGTAATTCTCCAGCACAACATTCAGCTCAGATGTCAACTCCTGGCCACCAGAGGGCACCTTGGCAGCTAATAACTTGATGTTGTCCTTGAGAATCTTCACTCTCACCTCTTTCTGCAGCACATCCTCTTTTGCCCTCTGTTCCAAGAAAGGAAGGATGAACTTGAACAATGTCTCCTTTTCTCAGTAACCAATTTTTTTCTTCAAGGATTAAACCAAAATTAAAACATCGGGATGATTCTAACTGCCGAAAAGGAAGTTATTTAGGTAACAGTGAGTGCTTCTTTGTGGGTTTGTTTGTTTCGTGGGGTTTATTTGTTTGTTTGTTTGAGATGGAGTCTCACCCACTGCAACCTCTGCTTCTGGTTTAAGCAATTCTCCTGCCTCAGCCTCCGAGTAGCTGGGATTTCAAACATGTGCCACCATGCCCAGCTACTTTTGTATTTTTAGTAGAGACGGAGTTTCACCATGTTGGCCAGGCTGGTCTCAAACTCCTGACCTCAGGTGATCCACCCACCTAGGCCTCCCAAAGTGCTGGGATTACAGGCGTGAGCCACTGCACCCAGTCCAGTGAGTGTTTTTAAATAAGAACACTAACTCTAAAATTTCACTTATGCATCCAATGTACTCAACCCCCACAAATGTTTTCATTTGCTAACAGCAGTGTTAACATATGTTACCCAAATTATGTTTACTGACATGAAGTATTTTCAAAGTCCGGGTTCAAGATCAGAATTTAACTGAGTGAATTTCAACTGATCACTGGAGGTCTGAGCTGATTATACTGTGATAAACAAATTTTCACAAAAATTGAGGTACACTATGGTAGAAGTATCCTTTTTTAAAAGTTCTCTAAATAATTTAAACTATTTTTAAAATTCTAGAACGCTAGAACATAGGCACATGTACCCTACTGTTAATTAATGGAATTTTAATGACAAAGTTAGACTGAGATGATCTCATCCAGAAATAGCTCTTTCTCAGTGCTCAAGAGAAACAATCTCACATTCAGGAAAATCAACCTATTAGGTTGGTGCAAAAGTATTTAATGGCAAAAAATAGAAATTTTTTTTCACTTTCCCCTTTAGTTTTCTCTACTACTTAATGGTTTTGAACTTTATTAGATTATAATCTAAGGAATTAATTAAGTGTAGCAGTTGTGTAAGTCCTAATGGCTGTTTGAAAGAATAACAGTAAGTAAAATGTTGCCCAAATAGTTATATATCATTTTTCTCAAATCTGATCTATGGCAACTTTGAAAATCCACAGAACTACAATGCCAATAGTGTTAAGAAAGATAATAAATGACACAATTCTTAACATGGGAGCCTATTTAATAGTACCTTATGAACTGAGTATTTTCAAATCTTTCAAAAAAAGCTACCTTACAAAAAGATGTTTCAGTGAAAATACAACTTCCATACAAGCCTCCTGTCACATGTACTTTGATTCATGTATAATAATGCATGAATGTCATCTAATCCCCTTTTTGAAAAAACCTGCACAGAGATTTTTGCTTTAGTTACACTTCTAGGCAAGTTAACTTTGCGGTAAAACATTCACTGTGTTGCTTAAGCTTATAGGAAAAAGAAAGCTTCGAAAACATGATCTCCTTTGGCTTGAGCACTCAAGGCAGTTGAAGTTGTGTTAGAAATTTGGGAACGATGCCCAGTTCTTCTATTATACATAGAAAGAGAGCGCTCAAGACTATCGACACAGGAGTGCAAGTTTACAGGAAATGTTCCCAGTGAATCCAACTAATAGGAACTCCCCTGATGCATTCCCACTGCTACTCCCATCTGCTCTAATGAAACGCTGGTGTTCACATGTACTGTATGTATTAACTGGAAGATTAGTACCCAAGAAAATAAGAATAAACCCCAGACAGCTTGGGAGGTCTCTTTTGTTCCCTTTACAAAAAACAATTCTTCATAAAAATTTTTGGAAATAGCGATGAATGCAATTAATGTCACTGGGTTGTGCACTTAAAAATTAAAATGGCCACTGGGTGTGGTGGCTCACACCTGTAATCCCAGCACTTTGGGAGGCCTAGGTGGGCAGATCACCTGAGGTCAGGAATTCGAGACCAGCCTGGCCAACATAGCAAAACCCCGTCTCTACTGAAAATACAAATTAGCCAGGCATGGTGGCAGGAGCCTGTAATACCAACTACTTTTAGGAGGCTGAGGCAGGAGAATTGCTTGAACCCGGGAGGCAGAGTCTGCAGTGAGCCCATAGTGCATCATTGCACTCTAGCCTGGGCAACAAGAGCAAAACTCCCTCTCAAAAAAAAAAAAAAAAAAAAAAAAAAAAAATACAAAAAAAAAAAAAAAAAAAAAAAAAAAAAAAAACATTAAAATGGTCAATGTTATGTGTATTTACCCAGATTAAAAAAGTGATCATTCTTCTTCATACTCACTACCAGAGATTTTTAAGTCATTCTCCGTAGCCTCCCAAAGGTCTGACTTAAGAGCTTGTCTCACAGGCCCCCATGGACTCAACTCATGGGCCAAGCCAAACACGTGGGTTCCTGGCTTCCTTCCCCTGCTAAAATCATAGCAGCTACCCTTTTAAGTTTTTTTAATTCAAAAAACTACAGTGAAAGATGCTATGTGCATAGAGTGCTTGACCGCTAGAGAGGTGACTGACGGGCTGTTTCAAAGGGAGGAGGGAGGCATGAAGCCTGTTGGTACTGGTTGTCCCCACCTCACCTTCATCTCTTCCACAGCACACTCAAGCTCTTCTGGGGACTTGTACTCAAAATCCCGCTCCAGGTATTCTTCCTCGGCCTGGGTCATCCACTCCTGCATCTCTGCCAAGTCCTTCTTCAGGTTCACAGCTTTTTCTTGACTTTCAGACAACCTACTTTTTTGAGTAGAGATCTGCAAAGGAAAAGCCATTCCCCCAAATAAACAAATGTTAATGTGTTTTCAATGTCAAATTTTAGCTCTTAATATTTAAAGGCACAGCAATAACTTCCCACAATGAATTGCATGTTTTAAAATTCAAGTAACAACTCATACATTTCATACTAATGCTGTGGAATATAAGTAATAATGAAAATAATCTTATAACTGGGATTCTATATCATATTTTGGATAATACTCTTATCTCGAAATATCTATTATAATTTTGAAAATGTATCACTGTAATCCCAGATGTAGGAATCTAATCTGTAACAGTAAAAGCACATATATGAGGTAAATTTAATGTAGCACTGTCTATAACAAAAAAAAGTGAAAACAAAAAACCTAGAAGCAGTCTTGGTGGTTCACATCTGTAATCACAGCACTTTAGGAGGCGAAGGTGGGCAGATCACCTGAGGTCAGGAGTTCCAGATCAGCCTGGCCAACACAGCAAAACCCTGTCTCTACTAAACATACAAAAATTCGCCAGGCCTGGTGGCACATATTGGCAAAAAAATAAAAATAAAACAGACTTTCACTTTTCCCTTTAGTTTTCTCTACTACTTGATGGTTTTGAACTTCCTTAGGTTACTACTGCCTGTAGTCCCAGTTATTTGGGAGGCGGGGACAGGAGAATTGCCTGAACGTGGGAAGCAGAGGCTGCAATGAGTCAAGATCGCACCACTGCTGGGAAACAGAGTGAGACTCCGTCTCAAATAATAATAATAATAATCTAGAAGCAACCAAAATGTTCATTTTCTTCTTTTTAGCTGAATTTCCCATTAACATTTCACTTTTAAAGAACAGGGAGGAAGAGTCTGCTATTAAAGATGTCATAAGACACTGCACTACACAATTTTGGTTTTGAGATCTACTATATTTGTATATGCCACGCAGACGCAAAAAAGTTACAGTAAAAATAGTTGTCTGATTTTGATTCAGTAACTTAAAAATTTCAGAGAAGTCTAGAAATATTTTTCAGAGTGCTCCTCCCCATAACTACAAACTGACTTCTCCTATGAGAGAAGACACTGTTCTGCAGTCGCCGTCCAACCCCTCCTTGGCAGGTTCAGCCTGATGCTCAACACCACAGTAGAGGCCACTCTGCCAGGGCTTGCTTGGCTGCTAGGTTGACAGCAACCGAAGGCCAGCACAGGAACTGGATGGTTCTCACAGAAGTTCGAGTTAAGCAAGAGATGGAGGCTTTCCCAGTCCCTCCCTCCAGATAGGATCTCAGGCATAAAAACAGACAGGACCAAACGAGAGCTTTCCTTCTACTGTCCCCACAGAGTAACCAAGGAGCTGGTACCAGCAACACTCACAATCCCACACCCAGGCCCGGCTGATCATCAGGGTGAGCTTTTCACTAAAATACAGGCATGCACACACACACACAAAGAGAAACAGAGAGAGGGATTCCAGGGCCTCACTTCCAGAAAATTCTCTGTACGAGTACTTTTTGAACACTAGTCAGCTATATAATTTTCACAGATCCAAAGATAAAGGAAGAAAATAAAGACGCAACCATACGCTTACCAACAACAACTAAAAACCCTCAAAATTATCTTTAATTATCCTGAGAATATATACTTTCTATTTTTTGACATTAAAATGTTCCTTTTTTTTTCAGGATATCATGAATATAATAGAAGAAATATAGACTATCTTTGTTGATTTGTTTGATGTGCCTGTCCTTTTTTAGCAAAATGAAAATTTGGCAAAATTATGTTTGTCCAAAACTACTTCAACATTTTGCTAGTCAATGTAATGCAATCATCTGGGAACGTTCTAAATAATTATTCACACATGTGGTTATCTCCTTGCTGAGGACATTTTAAATTTTGCATATATTTATTCCCATGTTTTGAATCAGTAATTCACAATGAATTCTTTGTAGTCATATGTATGTAGATGGATGGATAAATGGATGGATGGATGGATGGGCGGACGGACCAAGATACAAACCTATTCATCACCTTCCTCAATCTTCACTGCCACTTCCAAACCACTTTCTCTATTTATTTTCTCAAAAACCCCAGTTCCTTAAGGCATATGCCATCACATTACAGCATATCAAGAAAAATTTGAATTTAGCTACGATAAGAGATGAGAGTGTAACATTATGTTTCTTAAGTGTGATCATGGTTTTGTGGTTTTGCGGAAGGACACCTTCATGCATGGAGAATCATGCTAGAGTATTCAGGGGTGAAGTGGCATGATATTTTCAACTTCCTGTTCAAAAGTACCAAAAAAAGGGTGTGTGTGTGTGTTTGTGTGTGTGTGTGTGTGTGTGTAAAGAGAAGGGCAGGCCGGGCGCAGTGGCTCACGCCTGTAATCCCAGCACTGTGGGAGGCCGAGGCAGATGGATCACGAGGTCAAGAGATCGAGACCATCCTGGTCAACATGGTGAAACTCCGTCTCTACTAAAGCTACAAAAAATTAGCTGGGCATGGTGGCGCGTGCCTGTAATCCCAGCTACTCAGGGAGGCTGAGGCAGGAGAATTGCCTGAACCCAGGAGGCAGAGGTTGCGGTGAGCCGAGATCGCGCCATTGCACTCCAGCCTGGGTAACAAGAGTGAAACTCTGTCTCAAAAAAAAAAAAAAAAAAGAAAGAAAAGGGCAGAAAGAGAGAAAGCAAATGTGGTAAAACATTAGCAAGTCTCTGGATATATAGCTGTTCCTTTTTATCATTCTTTTAACTTTTCTTTACGTTTGAACATGTTGAAAATAAGTTAGCTGGGGTAAAACAACAAAAACAAAGCAAATTATTCAGTTATGCAAATATAAATTTTTCTGATCCAAACGTTAGCCAAAAGCATTTTATTAAGAAATGCACACTATCTCCATGAGTATGCCTGTATTTCACATTGAATCCTCTATTTTCACTCCTTTGTCACTCATTTCAGCTATATAAAGCCTCACTATTATTCCACTAACAAAAATCAAAGCAATCGGGAGAGGATACCTCCCAGTTCTACTCTTCCTATCATTTCCTCCCTTCCATTACCACAAAGAAGCCATATCTCACAGCCAACATCTTAACTTAGATGGTGGATCTCATCCTTGCATAATCGCAGACCTCACTTGAGAAATTCTCCTATCTCCATCTCTTTCTGCATCATCATTTTTTTTTCTAGGTGAGGTCCTTCTACTTGGCATGCAAATATCTGCAGTATCTCTTATTATTAAAAATGACAAAACCACCTCTTTGGATTCCTATCACCAGCACCCACCCATTTCTCTGCTCCTCTGAAGAGAGGAATTTCTCAAAATCGGTTATGTGTGGTGTCCCAGTTCCTCAGTCCCCATACGTTCCTCGACACTCTTCACTATGACTTTTTTCCCACCAGTTCTCTGACCCTATTTTCTCGTTATTAAATTCCTCCTTCTTATCAAATTCAAAGCTGGACTTTCAGTTTTGATTGGCCCCAGCAATCCTCAGCATTAGGCACTGTGAAAAGCTTTGTCCACCTAGCATCTGGGAACCCCCATTCCTGGTTACTAATCTTTCTTCTTTAGCTTCTAGCATCAAATTAACCCTTCAGAACGGAAGTCATCATTTCACTTACACCTACAGAACCTTCTCCTTCGTTATTGCGGTAAATGGCACCACAATTCACACAAAGTGAAAGCTGTGCTAAAATCCTGAGCCATCCCTGACCATTCACTTTTTCTCCTATCACACATCCAATTCTTTACCTAGGTCTCCTCTTTATTTTCAAACCTAATATTTCTCATGCCCTCCGTTACTACATCTCTAGCCTCCCTAGTGCATGGGGCCATCCTCTCTCTCCAAGACTGTGGTAACCTCATGAGAATTCTTTCTGTTTTCATTCTTGCCTTCCCAGAGCAAACTATTCACACAAAAGCCAGAGAGAGGCCAAGTGCAGTGGCCCATGCCTCTGATCTCAACACTTTGGGAGGCTGAGGCAGGAGGATGGCTTAAGGTCTGCAGCATCTGAACAGACTGGCATCTGGTCTCGAACTGCTGACCTCAAGCCATCCTCTTGCTTCAGCCTCCCAAGGCATTGAGCCAGAACCCCATTTCTACAATGATTTTTTTTTTTTTTTAAGACAGGGTCTGGCTCTTTCATCCAGGCTGGAGTGCAGTGGTGCAATCTCAGCTCACTGCAACCTCCACCATCTGGGCTCAAGCCATTCTCCCACCTCAGCCTCCTACGTAGCTGGGACTATAGGCTCACATCACAATGCCTGGCTAATTTTTTGCATTTTTTATAGAGATAAGGTTTCACCATGTTGCCCAGGCTGGTCTCAAACTCCAGAACTCACCCACGTCAGCCTCCCGAAGTACTGGGATTACAGGCATGCACCACTGCATCTGGCCCAAAAATATTTCTACAATTAGCTAGGGATGGTGGTAAACACCTATAGTACCAGCTACCCGAGAGGCTGAGGCAGGAAGATTGCTTGAGCTCAGGAAGGCTGCAGTGAGCTACGATCGTGCCACTGCACTCCAGCCTGGGTGACAGAGCAAGGCACCATTGCTAAAAAAAAAATGAAACAAAAGGCCAAAGTGATCTTAAAAGATCTAATATCACATGTCATGTCCCTGTTCAAAATCTTCAAATGAATTTCTGTGTAATATCATACTTGAAATAAAATCCCAGTCCTTTCCTCCAAGGCCACAGCTAATCCATCCTCTGCCTTCCTCTACCCTCAAATATTACCATTCTCCAACCCCCTAACTCCTCTCTGCTCTTTTCCAGCTATACTGCTTTCATTCTTTATTAAACAGACCAAGTTCATTCCCACCATAAAGTTTTAAAATTTGCTATTCTTCATGCCTGAATGTTCTTATCTGAACCTTACAAGGCTCGTCCCTTACTTTACTCAGTTTTCTATTTAAACGCCCCCATCTCAGAAAGCCTCTCCCTGAACACCCTATTTGAAATAACCCACCTAGCCGTAACTCCTTGCCATTCCTCCATATTATCTGTTATCCATCTGCTTCACTAGAATGTAAGCTCCTAATGAGGAGTTTCTTCTTCCTTGTTCAATGCTGTACCTCCAGTGCCTAGAATGATGCTTGGCACATGGCAACTGATTAAGAAATATTTGCTAAGAAAATAAATGGTCACACTCAAGTGTTTTAGGGGTAAAGCAAATGTCATAAGTGTGTGTCAAACCAGATTTCAGAAAAGAATGGGTAAGCCCTGAGTCAAACTGGACAATTAATATCCTCTCTTAATTTAAAAAATGATGCCTTTTATTGTCCCAACTCACAACCCATGCTGGAGTTATTCTAGACCATTGTTTTATGAACTGGATGGGTCATAATAAATGTAGTCAGTTGAGAGAAGCTACAGTCTACATCTTTTGAAAACCATAGATAGTAATGTTAAAAAACTCACCTCCTTGCTAAGTTTCTCCAGTTGGGTTTGATAGTCACCTAGCCTTCTCTGCACCCAAGTTTTTATTCCAGCAACTGGACCACTTCGAAGATCAGTTTCTATTTCCTTCATGTTTTTCAGAGATGATTCAATTGTTTCTATTTCATTAACAAATGCCTGAACACATAAAAGAAGCCATGTTGGGTTCATTACTATACAAGTGGATGCCATAATCATCGTCTGTCTGCTTATCTCCCTAGAAATACTATAGAAGCAGACTGCTTAAGAGTCAGTACTTCTAACTACTTAAGAAATATTGTGCCTTAATAAATTCATTTCACCTGGGTGCTTGATACAGCCATCTGCTAAATTAGATTGGAAATACTTGACTCTCAGTAGGGAATAGTCTTTTAATTAATGTAGAGAAGCCTGATGATTTCACCAAATATAAACTGCATGCACTACTACTGGCAAACTCATTTGTTAAATATGTTTTTCTTAAATCCTCACCATGTGGCACAAGAAAAGCAATATACAATGACTCCTAATGAACTAAAATTCTTCTTGTTCTCTATTCTATAACCTCTCAGAAATCTATCACCATGGCCGAAAATAAAAACATGAAGACTCTGTCATTCTTTTGTTAGCTATAAAGTCATAAAAGCTTTAAGATGAAAGATATTTTATCTAGATTTAATGCTATGTTATATTCTCACAATTTTAATAACAGCAGCAAATCACATAAAAAAAAAAAAAGAAAATGTTATTTATGACAAGTTCCCCAGATCAGCAGAACTCACAGAGCACTGGTCCAACTGCCTCTGTAGATCTGTGTCATCTCCTTGGGCAACCTGCTGTTTCATTAAGAAGTCTTTCACATCATCGATCCACTTCTCAATGATTGTTGAATCAGCCTAAATCAAACATGATAACAGAGGGGGATATTACTCTGTGACGTTCAGCCTACCACATCTCAAGATCCATCGCCACTGGAACAAAGGTCATTTTTAAAGCTCTGATAGCATTGTTTTCATTTATTTTATTCCTTTTGTTAAAACTTCCAACTTTAAAAATAATTATTTTTTTCATTCTTGACTGAAATTCTCAAAAGATGACAGGTTAGTAACCATTCTAAACATTTCCAAACGCTCTCCAGTGAACCAAGCATTAGCCATGATCTAAAATGCAAATTACAGGGAAAAATGCATTTCTAGGTATAATCAGCTATAAAATATTTTGCTCTGATATAATTTAGAACAATTTTTCTCTAAAGTTAGTGACTCAAAGCAGAAATAAACAAATGCACGGTGGAGGGACTACAACAGATGGTTGTCACTTCTGCTGTTTGGATGCCTTTTTATCTGAAAACCCTGCACAGACCACTGCTCAGCTCCATTCTTTCACCCAACATTTATTAAGCACCCACTGTATATACAATCCAGTTACTATGCATGGTGATAGGGGTTCAAAGGCAAATGCAAAAGCAAACATTTTGCAAAGAGAAAGAGACTTTAGAGAGAAGGTAACACTGGAACTGGGCTTTAAAGAATGCAAATAAGGGCTGGGCACTGTAGCTCATGCCTGTAATCCCAGCACTTTGGGAGGTCAAGGTGGGCGGATCACGAGGTCAAGAGATAGAGACCATCCTGGCCAACGTGGTGAAACCTCGTCGCTACTAAAAACACAAAAATTAGCTGGACGTGGTGGTGCACGCCTGTAGTTCCAACTACTCAGGAGGCTGAGGCAGGAGAATTGCTTGAACCTGGGAGACGGAGGTTGCAGTGATCTGAGACTGCACCACTGCACTCCAGCCTGGAGACAGAGTGAAAGTAGGTCTCAAAAGGAAAAAAACAGAATGCAAATAAGTAGATGCAGTTTGAGCTCCAACACCGAAGTCATTGTCATTTCTTCCCATAGGTGGGAAGCCGCCATGTTTTTCTCCAGTCTTCCACAGTTTACACGCTCCCACTTCGTTCCATGATGTCTGTAGGACATGATTTCTAGGTATTGCTCTCACTACCCTGATCAACAGGCTCTAGAAACTACATCAATTTTTTAACATCCTTAAAATACGTAACCCAGAACCAACTATTCCGATCCTTATAATGTTTGAATCGATCACAAAGATCTAACTAGTTTTTATAAGGTTATCAGAGATTATCTCAAATACTTTGGTGAAATCAAGACTTGCCAAGAAAGTTCATTTGTAAGCAGTAGTTGAAGTAAATGAGAGAGCATCTTCAAATGTGAGATGTTATTACTCTGTGCATCTAATAATCTAGACTTCCTCCTCCAAAGAAAGAAAGAGAAGGAAGGGGGGGAGAGACGGAGGAAAGAAAAAAGAAAAAAGAAAAGAAAAGGAAAGAAAAGAAAAGAAAAGAAAAGAAAAGAAAAGAAGAAAAGAAAAGAAAAGAAGGCAGTACTTAAAGGGAATGAGTCTGGGCAAGGCCTATTAGTGGAATCCATGTTGATTCCTGGTGACCACCACATTCTTTTCCTAAGCACATATAAGATCTCTAGTCGGTTATCGGGTCTTACAGTTTGGCCAGGAACTGTTATCAAACTTACTTTATGTCTTCAGCTTCTAGAAACTAATGTTTCCTATTAATTAGGACATTCCTCCATCTCTATTTTTCCGGTAATTTCTCACAAGATTATGACATGAGTGACCCTGAGATCATGGGTAAAAATTCCACTTGTGATGCAGATGTATGCATCTATAGGAGCTCTGAGTGGTTTTTCATGTGGTCCCCTTAGTTCAGGCTCTAAAGCACCCTCAATAATGACTATTCTGTCCTTTCTAGTTTTGAAGGCCATTCTCTGATGAAGATGGCAAGTAAAAAGTGCTTATCTGGGTAAACTGTTCTGCGTCCTTCATTAATATCATACCATCCTGCCTAAGCACTTCTGCATCTCGTTTATTCTTGGCACAGCTTTGAAAGCCGTTTCAGCCCCATTGCATGCTTTCCCCAAGCTGCTTCCTCCTCTCTTCTCCAACCTGTCTGACACTATATCCAGAGGTCCTTGCTACTCTTAGATATTTTCAGTTGGTTATAGGTGACTTCTTCAGTGTTTGCTCCAGGATTCCAAGATCTTAGCATAGAGAAGGCTTCTTGGGAAGACACACTCAGGATGGGTAGAGAGGGGCATCCAAAAAAGACAGAAGTGCAAACATAGAGAAAGTGTGAATACATTCAAAAGAGTTCATAAAATACAACTTCTAAAATTTCTCCATTTAACTTGTCACCACAGATTCTTGCACTGCTAGTCTCCATTCTGCACTTTTTTTTTTTTGAGATGGAGTTTTGCTCTTGTTGTCTGGAGTGCAATGGTGCGATCTCAGCTCACTGCAACCTCCACCTCCCAGGTTCAACAAGGACAAAGGGAATAGAAGGGAATCTGTAAAGCCACACTAGAATATTTTCACTACTAAAAATCCTGCGTGTAATTCTGACCACAATGTGTTCTAAAAGGGCTATAAAGAAATGCTAAGGTCTGACTACCAAGCTCAGCACCTGCATAGCCATGGGGCCTTGAGAAACTAATTTTTCTTTGAGCCTTAGTAACTCATCTGTAAAACTGGAATCGAAACAACAATCTTATCTGATCATTCTGAAAAACAGAGACTGCAACGTAGAACAATGCACTTAATAGTAGCTGTCTTATTACCAAGATTAACACCAAGAATAATAATTTTATTATTACCAAGATTAAAAATATTTTATTATTACTGCTTTATTATTACCAAGATTAAGACCATAAAAGAGTTACCACATCCAAGTTTTGGTGTTTATGTCCCATCAGAGGCACCATAGGAATGAACAGCCAGGATGAGTATGTGTCTGCGTAAGCATCGTAAGCTTCGGTTTCAGTTTTTTAATTGCTGCCAACATTAATGCTTGTTCTATCCAGTAACTGTTTCAAAGTAACTGTTCAAACAGCTGTTGCTTATAAATCTGGCTAGACCTGGCCAAATACAGCTCATCGGAGGGAATCAGGACAAGAGGAAAAGCCCACCCTTTAGAAGTTCCTGGCAGCAGCAGATTCACTCGACATTTCCACCTCGTGGCACACTGCATGGGAAGGGTTACCAAGTCCTGAAGATCAGTGCTACCTAACGCCTGTACAGGAAACGGCAGGAGACAGAGAGCTCTGCTCTGCCTTCCATTCTCCCTATCCTATCTCCTCTTTCCCTGAGCAAAGTATTGTCACAATCAACCTGTAGCAGATGTGTCCTGTGCTTTTCAAACATACCAAAGCCCTGCTCGTCTTTAAGTCAATTCCATAGCAAAGAGGTTTGTTACAAAGAATGTAAAAGAGCTCACGTAAAAATAGTGTTTCCCTCTCTGTTTAAAAATTACTCAGCTGATGCACTTATTAGCTTCTAATCTACAATAATGATGATTTTTTTTCTTTACCTCCATCTGCTTACAGAACAGACACACACACACATACTTAAGAGACTTCAGTTCTTATAAAGCAAAACAAAATACAAAAACTGCTAGTAAATTTCTGAAGCAAATGTCATTATTTCACATGCAAAAAAATAAATAAACTAAGTACTAATCTGGGGCTGCCATTTCTCATTCCTATTTTTACTCACAAATATTCAAAGAAATGTAAAATTACTAATACAGTATGTTTTAAAAATCGAAATATCAAATATTCTAGTGTGGAAGGGTCAAAAGTCCATGCTGACCATTACTGCTCAAAAGCAATGATTTCTAAGCACTTCAGATGGGCAACACCCTGGTATGGGATCACAGAAAAGGACCGGCAAGGTCATTAGAACAATTCCTTTGACCCTGTCTCACCTCATCTCCCATCCCTCATCCTGTGAGCTCAGGATAGAGGTAATTTAAAGCTTGGTAAATCTGGATTTAAGACAGTAAGATTCCAAGGTACCCAGCTATCTCCGGAGACTTGATTACAGCTAAATTCTTGGCATTTTCTTTTGCTCCTCCCCCATCTGTTGGAATGTCCACAGCTTTTTAAGACATAGACCAGGAAAAAAAAAAAAAAAGAAAGAAAAAAGAAAAACTGAGAAACCAGAACTAAAAGAGTCATTTAAGGTAGTAAGGCTCCTATTTTGTTTCACTTTACAATATTCAATAACCTCAAAAATACAACCTTGAAAATGTGCTCTCTCACTTAGTAGGGAAGACAAGCAATGACATTGCTACTATACTTATTTACCAAAAACTAATAAAGTTTTTAAATCTAAGGTAAGGAATATATGAATACTCCCTTCAGTAAAATGTGTTCACAAATGAGGAAAAAAAATCCCTTATGTGATAATTATATCAATTATATGTTACCTAAAAAGGGTTAAATCATCCGCACTAATATTCCTCTTAAAAAGTATTTACCATTGCATTTTTCCCTAAAATGCTTTCCAAAGTATTTCCCTAAAATACTTTCAAAACCTGGTTCTGCCTGTTGGAACTCGAGCACGCCCCCTTCCAGATTCTGGGTCACAGCGAGTCCATTCCTGCGTGCCTTTGACTGTTCAACAATCGAAGGAAGAGCTGTGACTACACAGGTGTCCTGCCACTTAGGATAAGCAGGCATTTAGACTGTATAAATCACTCTCACTAGAGAGGCCCGACACACCAATTACATTCACATCTGCTTACTTGCTCTATGCCATACAGGGATCCAACCCTCAAAGAGCTCACGCCTCATGGGCGGAGAGACACACATTTCTCACCATAAAAACCGGCCTGAGCTGGGTCATTGTGAAGGTGTCAATGACACACAGTTGAATCGCAGAGAAGGAAGTGATTTTCCAGCTGTGGGTGTGGTGGTGAGGTGGGCTGAAGACAGGTGAGCAGAGAGGAGGAGGAGGATGTGAATTCCTAGCAAGTACGTGACATTTCCGGAGAAAGGCAATAATCTAGAGTAGTGTTTGGTGACCCGCCCACCCGATTCTCCCCACCTGTCTCAGCTCACAGTGGAGTCGCAGGGAGGGCTTCAGGACAAGAAAGGGACATTTTGTATTAATGGCACTTTGTATTAATTTGTATTAATGGTGAAGAAAACCAGATCCTTTCAGAAGTACAACTCTGGTATTGGTGTGGAAGATGAATTCCAGAGAGAAGAGACAGGAAGTGCAGGTCAGAGTTAAAGCGTCATGGAATTGTCAGGGCAAGAGATCACATGAGAGCCTGAACCCAGAAGGAAGGGCCTGGAGGAGGAGGAGCAGCCTAAAAATGCAGGCTGGAGCGCTGGAAAATAGAAGACAGCTTTGTGTGTGTGTTGGGGACATTTTTCATGATTTCCCAGTTATACACACGGCAGGAACTCTTGAATAGGGAAAAGGAAATACTTAATATGAAATACCTTGCAGCCCCTAAATCCAAATATATTACTGCTGGTGAGAAGAGATATATAAGCAGCCTCTTAAGATTTTATAATATTTTATCCCCATGATTCACATGAAAATCCAGCCAGCAAAATCAATAATGGAAAAAAGAAATACCCATTTCTTGTATTTTCAAGTGTTTTGTCACCTGGAAGGTGTACATTAGTTAGTAAAAGTACCGACGAATGTTTTACCCCTAAGTACAGGAATGGAGATCATTGCTTTGCATGGCACAAATAAAAGTAATTTCAGAATGTGTTTGAGCATGTCGCAATGAAAAAGAGTATGTAGGTCCAATCTCTGCATGCACAAAACAAACCGGCTATGGAGACAAAGGAAATGTAGGCAGAGGAGGAGAAACACTGCGAGGCCAACAAATAACAGAAAATGAAAATATGCACACAACTCACAGCCTCTTACAAGTACTGAAGGATAGCAGAAAAAAAGCAAGCACACAACCATGAAAACACTTTCAAAGTTTAAATGTGCTGAATCAATGAAAGACGTTATTAAGTAGTGGGATTCACCTTCGACCTCTATCTGTACTATGGATTTAAATGTCCCTCATGAAGTTCCAATATCATTTGCTTCTATAGTGTGGGGGAAAAATGATTATAATCAGCAATATTTGTCAACTTTTCTTGTTTAATGTGAATGTACAAGAATCCATTGTTAATATTAGCTGCCCCTAGGAAAGAAAATGGTATTGGGGAAAAAACAGGAACTCTAAATGTTCAGTGTATTTCTGTGGTATTCAATTTCTTCATAATGTGTAGGCTTCACGTACTACTTATATAGTGAAAAATGCATTTTAAGAATAAACAAGTCAACCATTTTGTTCGTAAGAAACATTATTATAAATTGGCATTGCATTTAAAACCTACTGTGCTTCATGTCTTAAAGACAAAAATAATTAAATGCCTAAAAAAAAATCAGATCATTGAAAAAGGGAAAATGATGATTTGCAAATAAATATTTATTATAATTATCTAATAATTTGGGGGGGCTGAAATTTAAAGTTTTTCCAAGTAAATCATGAGTAGTTACGTAATCAGCAAGTCCCACAAAGCAAAAAACAAAAAGTTTTCTTTTGACTTTAAAAAAAACAAACATGTATTTCAATGAAGAAGTTACACAATTAAGGAATACAGACATTATATTCCTTAGCTACAATCTTGCAGTTAGTACACAAGAAGCGAATAAAAAAATAACTGGACATTACAAATCTGCTACAGTAACAACAGACACTTAAATATCCAGACACATATATTTGATGTCCGATATTTTTAAAGGAAATAAACATTTGGCACACACCTCAACTGACCACTTTTAGTGCCTAGATTTGTTACATTAATAACAACAACCCACCAAAGCCTAAAGCTGGATTACTATAACCACAGGACTCTTCTGTGTTTTGGGAGAATACTTACTCTTTTTAAGTTCCATATTGAAATATCAGCATACATTTAGCTAACCCTAAGAAATATTTTTAAGAGTCAAAAAAAGATTAACCATGAGGTTAATCTCCATTTACACTTTGGATTTAAATCTGAAAACAAAGGGATGATCTTTTGAAAAGATGGGAAATGTTTAATCCAGCACTGCTGCACTTTGGCATTACTGACATTTGGGGCCAGATGATTATTTTGTCGGGGGTCTGTCCTGTGCATGGTGGGATGTTCAGCTGCATCTCTGGCCTCTAACCACTGGAAGCCTTCTCCCACAATTATGACAGCAGAGAGGTCTCCAGACATTAACAAGTGTCGTCTGGAAGGTAAAATCACCCCTGGTTGAGAATCACTGATAATCCAATGCTTGGACCATAACCAAAAACTTCAGAATTATAGAAAAGGTCAATTCTCATTTTGGAAACAATTACAACTCAATTAATTCTCAAGTTGGAAACAATTATAACTCATAATACACAATGAGAAGTGGGACCATCACAAAGTAAAATGGGTCGGGTGCAGTGTAGTCCCAGCTACTCAAGAGGCTAAGGCAGGAGAATCGCTTGAACTCAGGAGGCAGAGGTTGCAGTGAGCCAAGATCGTACCATGGCACTCTAGCCTGGGACAACAGATCAAAAGAATCCATCTCAAAAAAAAAAAAAAAAAGTAAATGAGTCAAAAATACTAACCCACACATAGCACATTCCTCTCCATAATTACTGGTTTATTTGAATGAGATCTCCATCTAGAACTGCACCTACACCTAGAGAAAAACTACCACCTATCACTATGATCACATACAGCTACCCACATATACACACAACCCCGCCATCTGTATCAACTGCTGATCATTTGCTGAAACTGCCCATTAATTCCTGAACGCCCATTAATTCCTGAATCAAGGAACGCCCCTCCAAATTCAGTGGTCACCAGAGAATCTGGTGGGATCTCTTCCACACTAATCTGTGAGGCCTTCCAGCTCCTATTCTATGACGTGTTCTCTGACTTTGATTTTCAAAACATACACTTTCGTTAATTTTGTCTTCACTTTCAATCTTTCCACTTTTTTGGGGACAACATTCCTTATACAAATTCACTTAGCGTCTAAATCCAAATCTATATATATTTAGAGCTGGATCTAAATATATGTAGATATAATATTTAGATCTAGATCCAAATATATGTAAAGTTATATATATTGTATCTAGATCTAAATATATGTAGATTCGGATTTAGATTTTTTTTCTGTCTATATATATATGCATATATACAGATATAACTCTATATATAGAGAGATATATCTACACATATTTGGATTTGGCTTCCAAGGGAATCTATATATACATATAGATAGATATATAGAGATATATCCAAATCTAAATCTCCTATTGCTAATTTCATTTCATTCATTGAAAAATATTGATTGCAGGCCTTCTCTGTGCCAGGCATTGCTCTAGCCAGGAGTACATCTTGGCATACATCAGTGAATAAGAAATTTTAAAAAGACAAAGATCCCTAGCTGATGGGGGAAAAAAAGACCAAGGTAAGGAGTCACTGGGAGGATAGGAAGTCTGGCAGGGAGAGTCTGATTGGTTCATTCCCCACCAAGAACTTTCCTATTAAAATACCAGGTGACCTGGAAATTCTGCTTCTCCATCCTTCTCATGGCCAGAATGTTAATATCCAACCTGTCCTGTCTGACACTGGCTTCTATTGACGCTGACTCTCTCTTTATACATCCTCACATTTATCCTTTCTTCTTAAAGTTTATCACTGCTACATCTCTTGACATTTTCAGATGTAGTGAAGGATCCTGCTTTTGAATTTTCATGTCCCTGGAACTATTCGCCTTCCCACTCTGACACTGTCTGTTGATGGCCTCGCTCTGACATTTGACTTCAAATGAACCTGCAAGAAGTAGTTTCAAGTATTCAGCTATTTGCTACTCCCTGGGCCACTTCTACTACTTCTACTTCTACCACTATAATCTAACCAACAGTCTGTATTTCACAGAGGCCCTTCATGCCTGAAATGTTATTTTGACCATTTTTAAGCAATTTTCTCTTATCTTCAAGGTCCAGTTTACTCTACTTTTGACTTTGCTTCCAGGCAAAAGGAAATAAATGTGCTCTCCAGTACATTAAAAGTACATCTTTGGTAAGTCCCAACTTAAATACGTAAGACATGTGGTCTACAAAGAATGCAAAATATTCAAATAATAAATATGTGAATCTTAAATGATAATTACTATTTACTCTGTAATAAACTTAAACTCCAAGTGACCTCTGGATTTACCTCAAAAGCTCTGAGTTTGAGAATAATTTCTTCCAGCAAATGCATATCTTTGGAAACCAAGACCTTCAGTTTGTTCCACTGTCCTTGGACATCATCAAATTCTTGCTTATATAATTTTTCTACATCAGGGTGAACATTTTTCTCCAGAGCCTTTGTTTCATCTGCAAGTTTATGTAAGGTGGGTTTCTGATTCTCAAGGATTTCATCAAGGGCCTGGAAAAAGTTTTAAAAGATTAAAAATAAACACAACAATGTGTCTGCACAGATATAGTAAAATGGGCTATATAAAGTCAAAAGTCACTTTAAAATCCATTAGAAAGCATTTTTATCTAAAAAGAACAGTGGATGGGAGTGTAAATTAGTTCAACCATTGTGGATAGTGTGATGATTCCTCAAAGACCTAGAACCAGAAATACAATTTGACCCAGAAATCTTACTGGGTATATACCCAAAGGAATATAAATCATTCAGTTATAAAGATACACGCACACATATGTTCATCGCAGCACAATTCACAATAGCAAAGACAAGGAATCAACCCACATGCCCATCAATGACAGACTAAATAAAATGTGGTACATATAAAACATGAAAATATAAACCATGGAATACCATGCAGCCATAAAAAGGAACGAGATCATGTCCTTTGCAGGGACATGGATGGAGCTGGAAGCCATTATCCTCAGCAAATTAATGCAGAAAAAAAAAAAAAAAAAAAACAAATACCACACATTCTCACTTATAAGTGAGAGCTAAATGATAAGAACACATGGACACATGATGGGGAACAACGCAAACTGGGGTCTGTTGGAGAGTGGGGGTGGCAGGAAGGAAAGCATCAGGAAGAATAGCTAATGGATGCTGGGCTTAATACACAGGTGCAGCAAACTACCACGGCACACGTTTACCCATGTAACAAACCCACACATCCTGCACAAGTACCCCTGAACTCAAAATAAAAATTGGAATTCAAAAAACAAAAAAAAATGTGGAAAACTCATGAAAAGTGAGCATAATCATAAAAGTTAAGACTTTTTCTTCATGAGTTGTTGTGTGTGGGCAATATAATGGATTCTCAACACTAAAATCCAAGGGGACAGCACACCCAGTATGGGCCAAGTGTGCAGTGGTCAATGGCTGCTCTCTTTTTCATCTGATAAAATAGTACAGAGCCATCGGGCTACTCAACTAAATGACCAAGGAAACATTCCTTTTCAATGCAGAAAAAAATATACAACAACCAGGTCAACTGATAGTCCTCCTTTCATTACAGATATTTTAGCAAATTATGAACAGATTGAGATTTTAAGCAGAAGGAGAAAGTATGCTTTTCTTCTATGAAAAAATATTTAATAACTGTATTTTCTTTTATGTGAGGTCAAACAAGCCCTTCAAATCATGAAAATAAATTTGGACCAATGTTAAACAAAACTGATCCATTTTTTATTTAAAAATTTTTTTAAATATATAAGAGGAGATATTAGAAGGAGTGTTAAGAGTCCTAACACGGAAAATATGAATTACCTTTTTTTCTTGCAGGGCCTTCTCCACCTTGGCAAGATCATTAAGGACATTCAGAGATGCTTGGGCCTTATTTTCTGAATCCCTTAGCACATCTTTCAGTGTTTTCAACGTTTCCAGATATGCATGTCCAGGTTGGACCTTCAGTTCTGCTTATTCAAAAACATTTAGTCTGAGAAAATCCTGTTAGGAACCCGTATTATTACATATACCATTATCCTAAGTGAATTCCAATACATGGCAAAGGAGGCCCCATGATTAAAATGTAAAAGGGTCTCTGTAAATTAATAACATAGATCATTCCACTGGCATTTCTGAGAGTCAGACAGTGACTTCATTCCTGCAGATGTTGACATTTGAAATATTAACTAACCCACTATAATTTTTCTTCATTTCTTCATGATGAAATGTCTCTCTGATGATGGAACACTGTCCCTTTTGTCCCATACGATCTCTTCTTCCTTAATAGCTACACAAAGAATGAAAGAAAACACAGATCCCCTCAACTAGTCTTGCTGTAAGCTCCACCGTGTAGACAAACCCATCTACAGAGTGGAGGAAGTTATATGGAAATACTGCCAGCATGCTGCCCAGGTACATTGAGAAATAATGAGTGCAGCAGCCAGCTGGAACAGTGTCTACCTCCATCACTAATGTAAAAATCATGTGGAAGTAACACTTGGGTGGAAAGGAAGTGAGTTCTCTTGAAGCACAAAGAGGTGAAACCAACTATCAGCAAAAGTTAAACCGCCTACTGATCCTTGTCCAAAGTGAAAGCATAGTGTGTACCGGTAAGTGGAGAAACAGGTACCCTGGAAGATTTATTTCACATAACTGAATTCAAGAAACAAAGACATGCTGTGCAGATGCACTTTCAGAAGACAGGCAACATGACACATTTGCCTAATATGCACACACGGAGATACTTCCAGTCACCACACAATCTGCAATTGCTGAAGTTATGCTATGGTTGCATGTGGAGCTTTTCAATGTGCACTACCCAAAATCATAATGCACTATGCAACACAGTTCCTAACTCATATGGCGGCTAGGAAGTAAATACTGTAATGTAGGAGGGATGAGCTTTCAAAACGTTGAATAGTGAATATTCCAAAACCAAGCATATTCCAAAAGTAAGAACTCTAAAATTTTTCTGAATCTGATAGTGGAATATGACTTCTTTTAAAAGAGAGTATGGTATTGCTAAAACTTTAACCATTTTGAGGAAACAGAACTAAGGAATCAGTCATTTTAATTCTCCTAGCAATGATATTAAGTGGCCTCCTCAACCAAAAGAAGAAATCACACTCATTTTTCCAAAAAAAGGAAAGGAAAAAAACCCTATTTAAAAAGCATTATATCCAGGTCAGGTACAATGGCTGACACTGGTTATCCCCACATTTTGGGAGGCTGAGGTGGTAGGATCACCTAAGCCCAGCCTGGGCAACTTAGCTAGACCCTGACTCTACAACAAATAAAAAAATAAAAAATCTAGCCAGGCGTGGTGGTGCATGCCTTTGTCCCAGCTACCCAGTAGGCTGAGGTAAAAGGACCACTAAAGCCCAGGAGGTCAACAAGACTGCGGCTGTGATTGCACCACTGCACTCCAGTCCGGGTGACAGTCTGAGACCCTGTCTCCACAAAAAAAAAAAAAAAAAAAAAAAAAAAAAAAAAAAAAAAAAAAAAAAAAAAAAAAAAAAAAAAAAAAAAAAAAAAAATTTATTATATCCTACTGATACAATTTTAGAGCATGTGAAACTTGTATGTTTACAAAAAGGAGTGAATCTGGAAAAGAATCTGAATAAAGGAGACTTTAAGACTTTGAACAAACAGGCACAAAAGAAAATGGAGAAGCTTGGTGCAAAGCAAGCAAATATACTCAAGTTCTAAATGTGGGGAATCATTTTTAAATTAAGGCAAACGGATAGAGGAGATATTAAAATTGCTGGGTTTACCATTCTCTAGCTGCTGTTGACGATCCTCTAAAGCCTTTTGTACAGCTTGGTAGCAGTCCAGAAAGCTATCGAAGCCCTGCTGGACAAAATCTGGGGCAGAAGGCTGAGACTTCAGGGCCGAGCAGCTCGCACGTGCCATTTCAATTTTGGGGCAGAGGCCAAGGAGGTTTGTCAACTCCCGCTAAGGAAGAGAAAATATGGTCACATAACTCACTGAAGATGAACATCCTCACCGGAAGTTAATCAGGGCAGCATTAACTTAAAGTTCATGATATAAGAAGCACCCTCCTTAACTCTAGGGCTAAACACAGAATTCCTCCATGCTCCAGGTGGTTGGCACCTTACCCGGCAGGAATCCTTCAGGCTTGGCAAGGACTGCCGGGAAGATTCAGACACGGAAGTGTGTTTTACCCACTCCTCCTTTGTCTTGATGACCTTTTCAAGCTCATCGAGCTGCTTGAAATAAGCATTTATATCTTCCTGTAGCTGAATCTTTTTTCCCAGATCTTCCAAATGTTGAGATACATTGTTCCATTCTGAAAAAAGCTTCTCCAGAACATTTTTTATTTCTTCAGTAGGAAGGCCTTCTATGCAGACATAAAAAATAAGCAAACAGTCTATATATTACAAAATGTGTCCTGAATTTATTCTAAATGTTCTAACATTCAGAATAGTGAGGCAGTGTCACATATAATGATCACTTTCTTACGTCCCTTTTAATACAACAAAAAATATGATGCACTTCAAAATAATTACACTTATTTCAATTCTTTGACCAAAGAAGGAGGGCATTTTAAAATAATGATTCAGGCCAGGCACAGTGGCTCATGCCTGCAATCCCAGCACTTTGGGAAGCCAAGGAGGATGGATCACGAGGTCAAGAGATCAAGACCATCCTGGCCAACATGGTGAAACCCCATCTCTACTAAAAGCACAAAAATTAGCTGGGCACAGTGGCAGGCACCTGTAGTCCCAGCTACTCAGGATAATCACTTGAAGCCAGGAGGCAGAGGTTGCAGTGAGCCAAGATCATGCCACTGGCAACAGAGTGAGATTACATCTATCTCAATAAATAAATAAATAAAGATTCAGGAGCAGTGTGGCTATTGCAAAAGGCAGATCAGTAGAACTTCAGTCACTGCCTTTTCTAGATAATGTATGTTTCCATCCATGGCATGCTTCCACTCTGCTAGTTTATCATCTGAGCCAGTGAAATAAGATCAACTACAGTGATCTGTCTAGGGCAGCTGGCTAGAAAATCTAGGAGGCACCTCGAGTCTTTGGTGACCAAAGATTTGTGAATTTGGTATCTTATAAATTAAGAAATGAATGGCAAGAATGCCTTATGCTGGGAAGCACCCTGGTAGTGCAGGGATATTAAGCCAGCAGCTGGGCTCTAGAAGCATCAGCAAGCCCCTTGGGCACCCTGCACATAGGTAAGCAAATACCAAAATACCGAGGCAGCAATAAGATGATCTGCTTTAGAAACACATCAGGGAAAACAATGCCACCATTTTTATTACCGAAATCTTATCATTTCGTTTGTCTGGTATTTTGAAAAGTAGAGAATGTTCCTAAAAATAATAAAGTTATATATAATAATAGGGATTGTTTTGTTTATTTTTGAGACAGTCGTGCTCTGTCGCCTAGGCTGGAGTGCAGTGGTACAGTCTCGGCTCACTGTAACATCCACCTGCCAGGTTCAGGTGATTCTCCTACCTCAGCCTCCTGAATAGCTGGAATTACAGGCGCACCACCACATCCAGCTAATTTTTGTATTTATAGTAGAGACGGGGTTTCACCATGTCGGTCAGGCTGGTCTTGAACTCCTGACCTTGTGATCCGTCCACCTCGGCCTCCCAAAGTGCTGGGATTACAGGCATGAGCCACCGCAGCCGGCCAATGATAGGTTTTATCATAGTCTTTCCCTTCATCTAAAATACCTTCAAATCCTCCAAAATGACTATGAAAAAGTATGGGAAATCTTCAAAGGAATATTTCTATTCAGAGGAGAACATGCATAATGAAAGGATGGGCTTCACATTTTTATTGAGTAGGAAGGCAACGAAACAATTGTGCCTTGTAAACATATGTAATCAAAATCCAGGATAATGAGAGCTTGAACTGAAAAAAAGGCATAAGAACAAAAAGTCACGTATGATCCACAGACAATGCAACTTTGAAAGTTTTTATAATACATTGTGTCCACTGAAAATTATAAATGAGAGCATATCATGCTATAATTTGAATGTATTGCCTCTGTCGATTGCAGAAGTTCACTGTTCACCACCACGTCTCAGGTAATAGAATATGAGACCCTAAGCAGAGCATTCACACCACAAGCCACGCTGCATCACCCTGTTAATGGAAAGCGTATACAAAACAAATCACCATTTTCCTAACAATCTGAACGATGGAGACATGGGCTGTGCCTCTGCTCCGTCATTTCTATTCTAGATAGGCAAAGGAATAGTAACATCAGCCACATCATCTTTGTGCTGGACAATTTACACTAATCAAGGAAGAAATTAAGTAGGTAAATAAAATTTCTGAGATGGAAAATTATTACTACTCATCTAGAAAACCAGAAAGAGGTGCTCACTTCAAGAACAAGGGCAGTTAAAAAAAAACTTCAGTTATTTATTCACTGACAGTGTCTTTACAAGCCATTCGTTTTGCCTCTTTAAAAGTTTTAAACATCTGAATCACCCTTTCTCTAAATGTGAGATATTGCTGGTTACAGTGACATCCGGTAATGATTCAAACACAATTTACATCTTATAAAAGGAAAACTGCACATTGTCTTAAAAACAGTTGTTTTACTCACAGAGATCCAGAGTTTAAAATTTTCTGTTTATATATAACACAAAGTTCTTGATGACTAGTCAAAAGGCAAAATCAACAGCATATCATTTTATTAATTATCTAAAAGAGAGAAAATATATTCCTGCCACTTAGGCTCACTTGACTTTATACTGCTCCATCTATTACTACTGGAATCAAGGGAAATGTTTACAAAACATAGGACCTTCACCAAATTTCATGGGCTTGTATGCTTAGTCAACCACCGTGGGCATCAATTCATAAAGCTGCATTATCCAGGTGGCCAACTACTGTATTTTATTGGTTGAGGATCTCTAGGAACAAGATAAGCTAAACAAAGAAAACCAAGTATAACAGCTATGAAAATCAAATGAACCACAGGATTTATTTTCTAAAAACCTTTTTATACTGAATGAGATATCGCAAAACTTAAATAAAACACATTAGGCAGGAAAGAACTATCGGAATTAGCTATGGTGGGCTTTTGGATAGAACTGGTTTCAGAAAAACAGTGACGTGATTATTCAAACATGTGTTTTACTAAAGAATTTGACATGCCTCCCTAACTGACCTGGAACATACAGACTTTATTCAGTTCAGCTCCCCCATTTCCCAGCTTCCCTTTAAATTAAAATTTTAATTTAAAAATTAAAAAATCTTTAAACAGATTTTTTTTAAAAAAAGAAAGTATTAGGGTCCTCTAATGAATGCATTTCTAATTCCACCAATGTTTGAAAAAAATGATAATGCAAAATATAAAAGGTTTCCTATGAAAATGGACAAGTATACATTCGGTAACAAAAGCCACACGCCATCTATTCTCCAGTGCTACATTTGGCCTTTTGCAAGTAGCACTTTCATGTGGATTCAATGTCCAGGGTGTGCCTGTTTAGGACCTGCTTATGGTAATATTTTACGGAGCAAATGCTGTAGTCAGCTAGTAAACTAATAGTCGGCTAATAAACTAATAGCTAAGAGTCAGCTCATAAACTCCCTCACTTTCCAGACACCAAGACAAAAAAACAAAAGGGCTCCAAGACTTTCCAAAGGATAAGAAACTAGAAAAAGATAGGAGAATCCAAGTTTGCCCATTCCTCCACTCACTGTTACTCATTATTATCGTCACCTCACACCAACTTCTCATCTACATCAAGTCTTCCCCGTCTTCATAATTCTGCCACACTGACTAAAACCTGACAGAAATGGGAGTAAATTCAGTACACAGATTCAAGAAGTTGTCCCATATTCACACCAGAAAGTCAGAGTCACCAGGTAAAATGTTGAGGTAGAAGTTAAAAAACTATGCTTATTATAAAGGAAATAAATTCAACACCCAAAGCATTATAATTATTGAATGAACCAGTATCTCAAGGGAAGTTATCATCTGTATCTCTGGATCTCTTCAAGTAAATACTGGAAAGAGTAATCTCCAAGTGGGATGCCCAAATACAGAATAAATAAGACAGTCTGCTAGAGTGGATACTGAAAGAAAATATTAAATACTATTCTATTTAATTTACTTAAAGAAATTAACCTTTATTAATAATATACGGATTGATAATACATTTGCATAATTTAAAAATAAATGGACATACACTGCACACATGGTATCATTCCATATTTTGTGTGTATGTGTATATATTGATATGTTTGTGTGTGTATATATAATGTTTGTGTGTGTATATGTTTGTGTGCATGTGTGTGTGTATACACATATATAACCAGTATACATACTAAATAAACATATTTGTTAAAGGCTGGAGGCAAAATAATCTAAGGTCAAAACAACATGAACAGTTGTTTTCTGGATGGAGGAGGGTGACTAAGTCATGTATTTCAATGTAAGTAAATTTTACTTCCAAAAAAACTGTAAAAATAATAATTGAGAGGCAATGGAAAGATAAAGGTATAGATAATTAAAGAATGGCAGAATATTGTCAATTGTTGAAGCAGGTAACTGATACAAGGAAGTTCATTATAGTATTTCATTTGCTTTGTATACAGCTATATTTTCCATAACAAAAAGTCAAAGAGTAAAAAATTAAATGCTACGGCCTTAAAGATTCTTGTCAAACTAATATTCCTAATTCTGTCCAGGTATCTGCATAGGTGTCAAGGAGAGCTACAACAGACTCCCAAAGCGTCTACCATTATTAGACCAATGAACAGGGAGTGCAAAACATGTCTTTCAACATTTCTCTAGAAGAGAGATTCATATGCAAAACTGCACATGAAGAATATTAATCTTTAGCTTATTCTGAGTCACTGGGAGCTACAGCAAAATTAAAGAAAAAGGCTTCGGTGCAGTTAAAAATTTCATATACAGGTAACACCTTATCAAACTTAACTATAAAAATACTGTTTTAAATAAATATAATGCATTAAAGTTATCAAAAATCAAATATCCGTAATGAATTTAATGTAACTTCATTTCTCAAATGCTGCCTAAGTAAAGTTTTCTTTGGCTACCCCCCTGCAAAGCAAATTCCCAATATATAAACCCAAAGGATACATTTTAAAATATACGATACTAGTGGACTGGATTTTAACTGTTTTGCTGAGGAATCAGGGTCTCTGGCCCTGACCCCATATAAAATCAGAAAAACTTTGCTATTATCTATTTTTTCACAATCAGCTTCAGAATAAAGTTTCATTTTTTAAAAGATTCTGCTGCCTAAAAACATTTTTGAAAACCATTTCTGTAGCCAACAGAGGATTCAAGTGTTAAAGTGAGATATTTAATAGGGCAAACTGTAATATTATTCAATGCTACCATCTAAAAAATATGGGGA
The DNA here is from genome assembly GCF_001604975.1 of Cebus imitator. NCBI lineage: Eukaryota > Metazoa > Chordata > Mammalia > Primates > Cebidae > Cebus > Cebus imitator. Next base: position 664,969 of record NW_016107957.1, on the reverse strand, counting down.
AAAAAAATCAAGAATCTCACCTTTTCCCATTTGTTCCACAAGGATTTGTCCGATTTGGTTTAATTCACCTAGTCTGGGGATTCTTTCTCTCTGTTCTTTTTCTAATACCTGGAAATGAAGTCCCAACATAAGAATAATGCAAACTTTCTTCTCAATATAATGTTGCTATTTTAAATGTTAAGGTTTAATGTCCTTTCTACATTCTCTTTAAACCTGAAAATAGGTTTAATGTCCTTTCTACATTCTCTTTAAACCTGAAAATATAAATTCAAACAGTAATCATAGCAACTACAAAACATTGGTTTCTTTTGTAAGAAAAAAAAAGTACACTATAATTATAAGCTCCTATCAGAAGGAAATTAAAATTATGTTTTGGATCCAGGATATCTATTCACATACATACCCTGAGTATGCCACGCCATAAAAATAATGTTTGGGTCAAAATAATTGAATGTGTTATGACAGAGATTGCTGAACAAAAATTAACTAACAAGGGAAAAGGATAGCCTGGGCATGGTGGCTCACATTTGCAATCCCAGCACTTTGGAAAGCTTAGGCAGGTGGATCACTAGAGGTCAGGAGTTTGAGACCAGCCTGGCCAACATGGTGAAATCTCATCTCTACTAAAAATGCAAAAATTAGCCAAGCTTGGTGGCACGTGCCTTTAATC
>NW_016107957.1:646312-663179 GCF_001604975.1 Cebus imitator | reverse complement strand
TTTTTTTTGAGATGGAGTTTCGTTCTTGTTGCCCAGGCTGGAGTGCAATGGCACGATCTCAGTTCACCGCAACCTCCGCCTCCCGGGTTCAAGTGATTCTCCTGCCTTGGCTTCCTGAGTAGCTGGGATTACAGGCATGTGCCGCAACACCTGGCTAATTTTGTGTTTTTAGTAGAGATGGGGTTTCTGCATGTTGGTCAGGCTGGTCTCAAACTCCTGACCTCAGGTGATCCACCCACCTCAGCCTCCCAAAGTGCTGGGATTACCGGTGTGAGCCACTGTGCCCAGCCTTTGCTACCTCTTAATACGGCAGGAGACTCGACTACAGATTCTCCAGCCAGGTAATTCATCCATTGGAACAAGATACTCTTTCACTAAAATAATAATAATAATAATAATAATAATAATAAGTTTATCTTTCCTCAGTTTACAAGAAAAATAAGGGATTAGAGTAATGATGAAATTTATTTTATATATTTTTTCCAACTCTTTGGCATCTAATACTACTTTTCTGAAACAAAATAAATGTATAGATAAATATTACATGAAACACAAAGGAATGCCAATCATGCCTTACATATACACACACAATTTTATTTTATACCCCAAATATAGCAACAGTTTCTGCCAGTAAAATCTGCCTGAGTCACACGATGGACTTCAACTTATCAATATTTTGTGGGACTTGTTCCAGGAAGATCACTGTTACTACTAAATTTTCTGCCACCTGAATGTCTTTGACAGCTGGGTGGTCAGTGATCATTAAAATTATCTACCCATTTTTCAGAACTGTGAGAGCATATGAAATGATGTAACACAGACCACTTCTGGCTCTCCCACCTCTGTACAGAGGGCTCTGATAAAGGTGCTCTCAGCTCAACCAACTTCCCCATTCCCACTGCCCACCCACAATCACCACACTCTGCTTCCATGAGCCACAAGGGCTTTACAAGTGCTGAAACAAAAAGGGTGCAATGGAAGATCATCTTCAATTTTGAAGCCCTCACAGGCAAACATATAAACAAACAACAGCATAAATGCAAGAAGGGCTTTCATGGAGGTATGGCCAAAGTCACATGAAGTCAAAAGATTAATCACTGAAACCTTTCTAGTGAGGCCAAGGGAAGTCTCCTAGAGTGGGGACATTTCAACCACACAGCAAGGTGGGCTTAATGGAGGGGCGTTCTGGGCAAAGAAAACCGCTCCCAGTGTCTGGTGTGCCCTAAGCCCTCTTGCAAGTTCCAGCTCAGACCACCTCACCCTCTGGACTTTGCTATTATATGAAGACACCCGCAATCCTGGCCTCATCTCACTTCCCATTTCACCCACCACTTCCCAACTGAAACCTTAGATATTTATGCACAGCTTGTTTTTAAAATATCTTCCACACTCTTTAAAATAAAACTCCACTGTTGATACAAAAGTCACTGCAGACTTCCACCAGGTGACCAAATAGTTAATGCAGTAACCTGCAGGGGACGTATGAGCACCAAGCACCAAGCTCTGCAAGCTCCCATCACACTCTTCAGTAACATACATAAGCATGCGAAGCAGTAGGGCTAAGGTCTCACACGTCTTAATAGTATTTATTTTTAAAAACTCTAAAGGAAACATATTAAAGACACTTCTTGATTTAAAATAGTATGTTATATTTGGAAGGCAAAACATCTTCAGCATAATGTTTATATAAAGTCAGAAATTATCAGGTACCAGATTAAGGGTGATCTAAACTTAGTACTACTAACTGGATCACCATAAGAAGTGTCCCTCACTGTACATCTCAATGATTGACAAAGATGGAAAAAAATTGCCTCCTCCAAATAGGGGTCTGATGACAGCTGGCATGATTGGATTCAAAATTCACTACAATGTGCTAAAAGCTACCTTCTGCCTACATTTATTTTACAGGAGGCTTTTGAATCCCATAACATCTTTATGCCAAAAGAAAATCCAGCATGATGAACTATTTTATGTACTGGGGTATATGTGGTTTATGTTTTACCTTCAATTTCTTTTTCATTTCAGAAGTGTCTTGAATCTTCTTATACTCTTTTATCTCTGTGGTCTGAATGGCAGTCTTTGATTTCACAATCCAGTTCGACAGCTCTGCACTTATAGCATCAAACCTGATTGAAGATTCAGAGGTGACCATTTGTCATGTTTTCTTCTATTATTTTACTTGACTCCGGAAAGAGTAACCCAAATGCTCATCAGGACTATGTGCTTTTAACACTCCCCCAAAAGCAATAACCCAGAAATACGGTAACCAAATAAGATCATATATTTACAATTAAAAGTATGAAAAGAGTAATAATATTATAGTGTTAATAAACACTTGAAGAAAATAATCAAATAAAAATTTTTAAAACTTTATATATTCAAATAAGTTTTACCTTTATAAAGAATCACTTGTATTTTTATAAATGCTTGTAGATAATAAAAATCAGATTTGGTTAGATAATATCAGCAAAGAACAAGTACAGACATTCCTAAAGTTAACACCTTCTTTTCTTCAATATGTAATGATTGAGCCTCACTAAATGTCAGGCATTGGCCTGGGCTCTTGATATAAAAGTGAACCAGATACAAATCTCAGCTCTCAAGGAGCTTCTAGTCTAGTAAGCAATGGAAAGTAGCAGGCATTAACCAAAGAATTTGCTAGGTGCTAGTTCCAGGAATTCCCAGGAGTAGCTTCTAATCTAATCGGGGCATGGATGGCTTCTTAAGAGGAGAATGACAGCATTACATTGAGGAGTTTCCCTTGCCAAGGGAAAGCAAAGAAAGGGAAGAGCACATTTTGTACACTGTCAAGTATTAGTTAGGTGTGTCTGGAATAATGAGTACCGAACTCACAAGGGAGGGACAATTGACGATGTGGCCAAGAATCACATGGACCAGTTACGGGAAGGCCCTGCAGGACACATTACAGAGTTTGGACTTAACGCGAAGGCAGCTGAGAGCCAAGGGGGAGTTCTGTGCATGGAACTGACATGATTCTATTTAACCTTTAGTGTTCACCGAGGAGAAGGTATTAAAGACAGAAAAGAGCAGAGAACAGGCTGTGGTAGCAACGGGAGTCAAAACTAAGATAGTAGCAGTGGGAAAGAAGATGAAAAGGACAGGTCTGAGACATGTTGAGAAGATTGGTTAAAATCACAGCAGGAGGAACAAGAGAAGCCAGGATCACTGATTGCTGGCCCCTCTACCTGGCCCCTTTCTAAGTGTTTTATGTCTATCATTAACTCAAGGAATCCTCACCCTATAAAGTATACATTATTATTATCCCTTTTAGAGATGAAGGCACTCCACGCACAGAGGTTTTCAATAACTGCCTCATGTCACAAAGGTAACAAGGGATGAGGCTGGGATTCAAACTAAGATGGTCTGTCTTCTTAACTATTACCCTCTTCACATAGCTTCTCAGTACGTTAAGCAGTGACACAAGTTGTTACTGCTGATTTCTTGTGAGACGCTTTGCTTAAAGTGTTTCTGGTGAATAATGAATATTTTATCTTTTCATCAAGGTAGATTTTCCCTGTAATAGGTGAGGGATTTTGTGATGCTCTAGTTAACAGCTGGGGTCAAGGTATTGCTCAAACAGGGTACGTTCCTCCTCATCTTAACAACAGCTTTCTATACAATCTTTTAGAGAAGAAATGGCCACCTAAAAATCACATATTTACAATGACCTTGGAGACTCAGTCAACGTCTGCTCTCAACATGGGCAAGAGTGACACAATAATCACAGGTCACAGGAACAGATAATCAATATTCTAGGAAATAACTGTCCCTCTGTACCCTGAGCTGGTAAAAACAACCACACAGTAGCACCAGGGGAAGAGAACTGGAAGTGAGCTGCCATTTTTTAAGCATACATTTTAAACGAGGCACTGCATTGAGCAGTCATTTAAGGCCATCAATTATTGGGGTAGTTCATTTGAAGGCAAACTAAGAGTGGTTTCTACAGCAGACAGAAGATATAAAAGGGTCTGGAAATGATGTTACATAGGCATGGTTAAGGATCCCCTGTACTTTAAGACAATAAAAACTGGCATATAAAAGTTATCTTCAAAGACTGAGGAGGTCGTCACATTGAAAAGGCTATGTGGCTCCATATCACTCCAAAAGAACCAGCACATGTAGGTAGACTTAGAGGAGGCAGAATTTGAGCATAAAAATGACCTTCCTAATAATGAGATTTAACTGTAATGAACAGATGTATTCGCGGCTCTATTTGTCCAAGAATTAACTGAAGGAATGTCTGCCTCAGTCAAGTCGTGGAGTCAATAGCTGTGGTCCTTGCAGCTGGTTGCCCATGCAACAGACACCCCCTCTCTATAATTCTTCCTTGCTGTCAGAGTCCCGCAAAACACAACTACAGAGACTCGAAAGACCAGATAGTTTCAACCTTCCATGCACCCAGGGCATCAGCGAGAACAGGGCAGGAGTCTGCCAAGAAGACAAGGCTAAGAGTAAAAGCCAACACCCAAGAATGACAGAGACTGCAGATGGAGGGTTGCTGAACCACACCCTCCCATTAAAACAGCCCTACCTCCAAACCTCTTGTAATATGGGATCACCAATGATCTCATTGTTTAAGACACTTTGGCACAGTATTCTGTTTCTTACAGCACAATGTACCCTAAACAATACAGTCATGTTTAAAGTAAGATTTCACAGTATGTACCCTAGTCTTCTACAACCTTCTGTGCTTCCAAATGTGCAAAGTCAGTATTGGAGAGATACACTGCCAGATATACCAAGCAGATAATATGCACTGAGGAAATGTGAGATCTGTGCTAATATTAACATTAGAAGCATCTTCTTCCTGTGCTGTCTTGGCTCCAAAAGTAAAGGTTCCTCAAGGGCTGCTTGCAACTCAGAGGTATGCTGGTCCTATAGGAAGATGCAATTAGGAGGCAGAAACATAGCCTTATTATCAAAATAAAAACCATCTGGTAACATTGGAATGCTGCTTTGTCTAACAAAAGCTAACTTGGAGGAAGCATATAATTTTCATTCAGGCCCAGAATAACTGCCCATTTGCCCAAGAATGGGATTCTCCTATAAGAAGGAAAGAGTAACGTTATTCAAAGATTGTTTGGAGGATTACCTGCTACAGTTCATGTCAGGTACAGTACCTGCACACAGTATAATATAATAGAATAGCTGACATCAGTAAAAGCTCAATATATGTCAGCTGTGATTATTCTTCTTCTAGAGATCCTGAGGTTTTTTTTGGAACCAATAAGACTAAAAGAAGTATTTAATGCCAAAGATGGATCTTTAATCCAAATATGAAGAATATGTTAATTAATCTGACAAAGAAATTCACAAAAGAAGCAACAAAACATGAAAAAGAATAAGGGGAGAGGGGAAGAAAAAAGGACACTAGAATTCTTTTCCTATATTAAGTATTTTTAACGATAAGAAGAGGAAAGAGATTCCCGAAGAATAGGGATGTCTACCTAAAGCAAAATTGTCAAGTTGTGAAGTGAAAGAAAGAATAAAAAGAGAGATATGGACAATCATATCCTTCCAAGGAGAATAAAGGGAATGGAAAAAAGAAAGGTTCGATCACAAAGTTCTCCAAATTGAACATAGGATAAATAAAATCATCCAAGAAAATTTAGATGCTTAGCTAGTGCCAAGTAGAATATTCAGAAGACAGGGGCAGTGAGTGGTTTACTAGTTGGATTTTCATAACAATAATTATGTCTATATTTGCATATGATTAATGATAATGCAGTATGTACAATATTGCATTTGAACAATTTCTCTATCTCTTCTCACTTTTTCTTAGCTTCAATATCCACATGGATCTGTCTCTTCTTTGGGGGAGGAGGAGGAGGCAGTTCCTGCTTAGATTTTTTTGTAGTTACTTGTTCTCTTACACGAACAGTCTCCAAAAGGTCCTTCTGAGGAATCTGAGACATCCCCAGCTTTGCTACAGCCTGAGTCACCTGAAATAAAAGCCATCCAAAAGTTCAATTTTTATAACAGCTTCGTTGAGATGTAATTCACACGCTATAAAATTCTCCCTTTGAACTTTACAGTTTAATGGTTATTAGTATATTTATACAGTTGTATAATCCTCACACTCTGTCTCCAGAACATTTTATCACCCCAAAAAGAAATCCCATACCTATAAACCATCACTCCCCATTCCCCACTTCTACCAGTGGCAACCACTCATCTACTGTCTGTCTCTGTGGATTTTCCCATTGTGGACATTGCCTATAAATGGAATTATAGTGCAAACAATCTTGTAATTGGCTTCTGTAGTGTTTTCAGCGTTCATTTATGTTACAGCATATGTCAGTAGTTCATTATTTTGTATTATCAAATAATATTGTATTGTATGCACAAGCCACATTTTGTTTATCCATTCATCTCTGTGTGGATATTTGAGTTGTTCCACTTTTTGGCTTTTATAAATAATGCTGCTAGGAACATCTGTCTACAAACCAATGTTTTATGTTTGATTAATTCATTAAAATACTTAAATAATCTTATTAAAAGATTAGATTACTTAAGATTTAAGATATTTAGATTATTTATTGGCTAAGTGTAATCAGTGACTGTGAATTAAATTACAGGATAGTTAAAGAATCTATTAAAACTTACTTTAGAAAGGTGATTTTCACATGTCAATTTTTCCTCAGGTATAAGGAACAAACTTTTTAGTTTGTTTGCTACTATTTTATATAAATTAAAACTAACCTGAACATTTAAATTCTAAATGTTTATCTCATGGCACAACATATGACCCAAATCAAAAAATACCTGGTTGGAGGAATCTTCCAGTCTCTGAACCAAAGAATCCCATCTTTGAGTCAGTTCCTCTGAGTCACTGTTGATCTTCTTAGATGCCTTAGAATTATCAAGTAATTGTCCCACATCCTGGCCAACCTCACTCAGCTGATCCAATGTTTGACGCTTCATTTCCATGTCTTCCTTCAAAATCTAATATTTTGGATATTTATTACATGACTCTCTTTTAACAAGACTTTATCTTTCTGTTCCCCAGTCAAAAAATTTAAACATATATATTTTATAGTAAAATGTTCATGCTCTGCAGTTCACTCTGCTAAAACGTAACTCTCATGGTTCCATATTGTTACAGGACAGCAGTCTAATGCTAGGCAATGAGCTGTAATCTGTATTCACTAAATTGTATGAACCATTAGCTATACAACGTTATGAGATCATAGGCTTACAACACAGATGCTGACAACCACATCACTTACAGCCAGACGTCGAACACTGACACTTAGTTCTTTTTGGTCTTTGAAGTTGCTGGTCTGGACTTTATTTAAAGCCTCTTCTTTTTCGGTTAACCAAGCTTTCAATAAGCACTAAAAGTAATAACAGAAGATGAACTTTATCTACCGAATCATTTGGTAATTCAATTAAATCATGTGTCCAAGTTTCTAACTTTTATCAGAGGCTTCACCCTTACCTGGGGATAAGAAGGCCTTCAAACACCTAAGTCTGAGGCACAAATGACCCAGAAAGATATCTTTCTTTAAAATATTATCCTTCTCAGATTTGTAACAGAACAATCTGACATTAGCTTCATACCTAGGTAATGAAACCTAATTCTCAAGGATATAGGTGGAGGGAAAAGGCTAAATCCAACTATGTAAGTCTCCAAAGGAATTACATTATAACTTTCTAGAGGCAGAAGAAAGCTAGGAGATTGTCTTGTCTCAGCCCCTCATTTTAGAGAGGAAGGAAAGAGAAGTCAAGTTACATGTCCGCGATCACTCAGGTAGTTAATGGCAGAGCTGGGTCAAGGGTCCACACCCCAAAACCAATGGTCTTTCCATGGTATCACACAGAAAATCCACACTAGCCTTTAATGTTCAACAGTAATTATAATTAAAGGAAGAAGTCTGAAGATCACCCAAAGCCCACAGAAATATTTTTAAATGTCATCGGCCAACCATGCATGTTTTCTAAGCAGAGGATATTCAGTCGTGTAGAGAGAAAATCCTGAAGAAGAGGTGGAAAACAACTGGAGCTACACGGAGATAATTCTTCCCAAAATGTAGCATTTAGGGCAGAAACCCTTTTCTATTTAGCAGGGAGGGGGAAAAAAAAGCTTGATTCTGTATTTGCAATGGAATCAATTCTTCCTCAGTGATTTTATTTATCAGTTAAATATTTAACAACTATTCCTTGCCTCTATATTTCACCACCCAAAAAAATGAACATTGGGGAAATAAGAGACAAATATGGATAGTGTCCTCTGCCTAGTGAGGCTGATAAGATATGCACATAAATAATGATGCCGTTAGGCAGAACATATAGATACTATACACACACACAAAAGGTATGGCGAAAATGTCAGATCATCATAGAACACAAGTCAAAGGTCAGTTTAAAACCTGAAGTGGTACCAGTGACTGAAATACCAGCCACTCTCTATTTTTAAACTATTTTTTATCATCAAATTAAAATTGCTTCCAAATTTGCAATTATTTTACTGGATAGAAGAGTAACACAATGGTTTTCTCTAGCAAGCAATGTCTTCTACTGTAATTACCATTATTATTATTATTATTGTTATTATTATTATTATTATTATTATTATTTTGAAACAGAGTACACTCCCAGACCGGAGTGCAGTGGTGCCATCTTGGATCACTGCAGCCTCTGCCTCCTGGGTTCAAGCAATTGTCCTGCCTCAAGAGCCTCCCAGCTGGCTGGGATTACAGCTGCCCACAACATGCCTGGCTGATTTTTTGTATTTTTAGTAGAGATGGGGTTTAACCATATTGGCCTGACCTCAAGTGACCCATACACCTCAGCCTCCCAAAGTGCTGGTATTACAGGCATGATCCACAGCACCCGGCTTTTCTACGGTCATTATTGAAGTAAAATTTTAACTATTCTATAAGACTCTTTGGCCTAAATACAAGGCTCACAGTAAATGTAAATATTTATAAAGCAAAATGCAAATATTTCAGAAATCAGAATCAGGTCCCTTTTGTGGTTCCTTTTAAGAAAAATCTGACTACAGATTGAGGGAAAGGAAGTTGTCATTAACGATTTATATTTGGACAAATTCTGCAACCTGCTTTTTAAGGTGTACTATCTGCCACCATATTTAGGGAGCCACAAAATATCATACACTCAGGTTTTTTCCCCTGAAGAAAATACAGTTGCTTCTTATGGATGGAAATGAAATGCATTTAAAAGAATCAAAATGAACATTGAGAGATGTGGGAATAGAGTATCTGCTTTTTTTTTTTTTTTTTTNTCTCACTCCTGTTGCCCAGGCTGGAGTGTAGCAGTGCAATCTCGGCTCACTGCAACCTCTGCCTTCCATGTTCAAGGATTCTCCTGCCTCAGCCTCCCAAGTAGCTGGGATTACAGGCACCCGCCACCATACACAGCAAATTTTTGTATTTTTAGTAGAGATGGGGTTTCACCATGTTGGCTAGTTTGGTCTTGAACTCCTGACCTCGGGTGATCTGTCCACCTCAGGCTCCCAAAGTGCTGGGATTATAGGCATGAGCCGCTGAACCCAGCCAATATCTGCTTATTTTTTTTAACCACAACTGTTTGGCATTTGGGGAGAAAAGTTTTTCTTATTTGTATTTTGTTTTGATGGTTTTCTGGAAGGACAGAGAATGGGCAAAGAGCCACCACTCCTACTGAAAAATTAAGGTGGCAGCTTTGTACAAGTTCATCTACTGTGGTAACACTTAGTGGAAAAACTATGCTGTTGACCCAGTGTTAAATCAAAGGTGTTGCTAAATAATATAAGATCCCATTAATTTCAATATTTATAATTGTTAAAAATCAAGAAAAAAATCTAGGTAATTAAGTTCACAACGTATTGAGTGGATTCATCATTCATTATTTACTGAGCACAAATTATAGGCTAGGCATTGTGTCAATACAAATTCAAACACATCACCAAACACAAATCCACTAATAACTATAATGGTCAAACAAATCGTGAAAATAGCCTATCTAAGTACTAACATTCCAAGTAATGAGAACAGGTCATATTAGTGGAGCCAAGGACATGACCTCTATGAATAAGCTTCATGATCAGTTACAAACTGGATGGAAATTTGATCTTTAAAATAATTATGTACATATTTTCCTTTCAAAGAAAAGTAAACAAGGCAACTTTTATTCTAATGTCACAATAAAAGATAGGTTACTTTTCACCATTTATTTTGCCCCTTATGGAAAACAGTTTCATACCTGTTCTTCCAATAATTCCTGCCATAATATATTGATTTCTTGTAACCTACTCCAGCGTTCTTCAGTCCAGCGGCATACTGCTGTCCAGCGCTCACCAAGTTTCTAGAACAAGAAGAAACCGTCCTTGGTCAACACAGCTTTAAGAGGGGGTTATCACAATCCTTGAAGAAATTCACGATTTCCATTGTTCTTTATTACAGCATTGCAACTTACAAAAAGCATTTTTATAAAAGTTGCTTTAAAATAACACAAACTAGGCCTATAAATGTATGAATTAGAAAAACTAATTTCCATAGAATTGAACAAATGATTTCACATAGCTAGAAAGCAGCACAACTAGAACTCTGTCCTCTGTATCTTTGACTCCAAACCTGCTCTTTCTGTTTCTTTGTGGTTTTTATATGAGAATAGGACATTTTTACATATAATTTCTAAATAAAGCAAACCTATCTACTTTTTGTGCGTCAAATTTTTCAAATTTTTATCTAAAAAACCAGCATGTCTATTTCTTAACTCTCTTTTACATGCCAAGAAAATTTTCATCTGTAGTACCAACATTATGAAAAATGGTTAACTTATAAAAACTGTTTCAAATAAGAGAATTTTTATAAGACAATTTAAAAAATGATTTGTTGTTTATATTATGTGATCCATAAAAAATTCCCCATAAGTTACATAAACTAGCAACAGACTCTTACCAGTATTAGCAATACTAAATAGGCAGATAAATTTGATTATTTAAAAAATCACTTCATGATTATTTCCCCCAAAATCATTTTATTACAATTTTATAATGATTAACAAATCTTAAAATTTATTTTTGTACTATATACATGTGAACAATAATTATTTAATTCATATTGTACTATTTTGATAGTTAATATGAGAATAAGCTTTTCATAGTGCAAAAGGTAGAAAACTTAGAGCCAGAAGATAGATTTCCAGTCTCAGCATGATAACTCATTGTGTATTTAAATCTCAGGAGCATTGCTTAACCTCGCTGAAAGTCAGATTCTTCACTGGTAAACAGTCAAGGCATGAATACTTAGCTCTTAGGTTCTTATAATAACTAACTACTGCATGGAAGCTTTAGAACCGCTGGCCAACTTTAAATATTACAAATGCAAAAGGACCTCATGTGATAAAATTATGGTTTGGTTTGGATTGCCTCATTTAATGAGACATCTTATTTAAATAAAATGGCAATGTCTTACAAGGTAATCCAAGCATTGCTCAGATGAAATACCAATAAATTTATTTGTTAAAGACTTGTAAAGATCCACTATTGCCTTTGTGCAAAAATAAGCAATTTGTTGGAGTTTCAAAAACTGTTACTGAAATTCACACATTAATCTACCAAAAACACTGGGATATTGAATCCTACTGGCTGAAATTCTCAAACTTCAGTATGCACATAATTTTTTCTTACATTGAAAATTCACTGCACTCCTCCCTCACCTAGATTTAGGTTCTGGATAGAGCCTAGGAATCTACATTTTAACAAATTCCTCAAGTGCTTCTAAGAAAAAGTCAGTGGATCACTTAATAAGATCAGTTCCTGTGTGATATGATTTATCTGTGTCTCCTTCTAAATCACATCTTGCATTATAACTCCTACAATTCCCACATTTTATGGAAAGAACTTGGTAGGAGGTAATTAAAGCATGGGGGCAGGTCTTTCCCATGTTGTTCTCATGATAGTGAATAAGTCTCAAGAGATCTGATGGTTTCAATAAAGGGAATTTCCCTGCACAAGCTCTCTCTGTCTGCTGCCATGCATGTAAGATGTGACTTGCTCCTCTTTCCCTTCTGCCATGATTGTGAGGCCTCCCCAGCCATGTGGAACTGTAAGTCCACTGCACCTCTTTTTCTTCCCAGTCTCAGGTATGTCTTTATCAGCAGTGTGAAAATGAACTAATACAGTAAATTGGTACCAGTAGAGTGGCATGCTGCTGAAAGATACCTGAAAACATAAAAATGACTTTGGAACTGGGTAACAGGCAGAGGTTGGAACAGTTTGGAGGACTCAGAAGAAGACAGAAAAATGTGGGAAAGTTTGGAACTTCCTAGAGACTTATTGAATGGCTTCGTGGGCTGGAACCAAGGTCCCCATGCTTTGTGCAGTCTAGGGACTTAGTGCCCTGTGTCCCAGCTGCTATAGCCATAACTAAAAGGGGCCAAGCTCAGGCCATGGCTTCAGAGGGTTAAGCCCCAAGCCTTGGCAGGTTCTATGTGGTGTTGAGCCTGCGGGTACACAGAAGTCAAGAATTGAGGTCTGAGAACATCCACCTAGATTTCAGAGGACGTATGGAAGTGCCTGGATATCCCAGCAGAAGTTTGCTGCAACGGTGGGGCTTTCATGGAGAACCTCTGCTATGGCAGTGCAGAAGGAAAATGTGGCCCACATAGAATCCCTACTGGGGCACTGCCTAGTGGAGCTGTGAGAAGAAAGCCATCATTCTCCAGACCCCAGAATGATAGATTCACTGACAGCTTGCACCATGAACCTAGAAAAGCCACAGACACTCAACATCGGCCCATGAAAGCAGTCAGGAGGGGGTCTACTCCCTACAAAGCCACAGGGGCAGAGCTGCCCAAGAACATGGGAACCCAACTTTTGCATAGGCGTGACCTGGATGTGAAACATGAAGTCAAAGAAGATCATTTTGGAGCTTTAAGATTTGACTCTGCCCCACCAGATTTCATACTTGATGGGGACTGTAGCCCCTTTGTTTTGGCCAATTTCTCCCATTTGGAATGACTGTGTTTACCTAATGTCTGTACCCCTGTTGTAACTAGGAAGTAGCTAACTTGCTTTTGATTTTACAGGCTCATAAGCAGAAGGGTCTTGCCTTGTCTCAGATGAGACTTTAAACTGTGAACTTTTGAGTTAATGCTGAAGCGAGTTAAGACTTTGGGGAAGCTATTGGGAAAGCATGATTGGTTTTGAAATGTGAGGACATGAGCTTTGGGAGGGGTCGGGGCAGAATGATATGGTTTGCATGTGTCTCCAAGCCTCATCTTTAATTGTGACTCCCACAATTCCCAAGTTTCATGAGAAGAACCTGGTGGGAGGTAACTGAATCATGGGGTTTCTTTCCCAAGCTGTTCTTGTGATAGTAAATAAATTTCACAAGACCTGGTGGCTTTAAAAAAACGGAGTTTCCCTGCACGAGCTCTCTCTTTTGGCCTGCCACCATCCATGTAAGAGGTGACTTGTTCCTCCTTCCTTCTGCTATGATTGTGAGACCTCCTCAGCCACGTGGAACTGTAAGTCCATTAAACCCCTTTTTCTTCCCAATATCAGGTATGTCTTTACTGGCAGCGTGAAAACGGACTAGTATCCTGTGCTTCCAAATCTTGTCATTATGCATAAGGAAGCTGGCGACTGCAACCAATCCCACCCATTCACCCCAAGAGCTGAAGTAAAGGAATCAATACCTGGGTACTCCTGTAAAGCACACACTATAGAATCATAACTGGGCAATATAACCAAAGGTGGGTTTTTCTACCCTTCTGGATAAAGAATGAGAAAGGACATGAAGAATAGAGGCAATATGTAAGTGGGTCTCAGACCACAGGTCCCTCAGGATTATCCAACTTTATAGGGCCCTTACCTGTAACTGGTCTTCTAGAATAGCTGTAGCACTCTCACCACTGTTTTCATCAACAATGACCACCATGTGAGTTAATGAATTTACTTTCACCTGTTCAGCCTCAAGATCACTTTGCAAACTCTAGAGAAAAAATTAAGATAAACCATTATTTCTACTCTTTCACATTTACCTATTTAAAATGCACTCAGTTGTCAATAGTAATTAAGGACACTTAATGAGGCCTCATATTTAAATTTCCAATCATTACCCTAAGTGTTCTACTAATGAAACTAATCCTATTATACATCTTTACATTTCATTATCAGCAAAGGTAGTTTGAGGATGCAATGTCATAACAGACTGCAAATGGCAATATCACCACTTTTATTCAAGTTCCGGCCTTCCCCAGAATTTAGAGCATAAAAGAGTTGAGCATCCATACTAGGAATTAAGACAAAAGTGTAGAAGTGGTAAAGCAAAAAAGTCCAGAGCTTAAACATACAAAGTCAGAGATCATTTTATCTAGTGTAGGATGGTACAAAGAGATAAGTAGAATGCTACATGATACTCAAGAGTTACTCTGATTACCTACAAGAGAACGCAATTAAGGAAGTATGGACACCTTCAACTCTCTCACCTTTTCCATGAGAAGAGCATAGTCATCGGATACATGTGTATAGAAAATTTATAGGCCAGGCGTGGTGGCCCACACCTGTAATTCCAGCAGTTTGGGAAGCCGAGGCAGGTGGATCACTCGTGGTCAGAAGTTCAAGACCAGTCTGACCAACCTGGTACAAACCCAATGCTACTAAAAATACAAAATTTAGCCAGGCATGGTGGCATGTGCCTGTAGTCTCAGCTATTTGGGAGGTTGAGGTGGCAGAATTGCTTGAACCCAGGAGGTGGAGGTTGCAATGAGCCAAGATCATGCCATTATATTCCAGCCTGGGTGACAGAGCAAGACTGTCTCAAAAAAAAAAAAAAGAAGAAGAAAATTTATTTAAACACTATCAGTGATGTTCTCAAATGCTTCTCAGAGTTGTGTTTAATGTATCCCTAAAGTTTTACTTATCAGTTATCCATGTTTCACTCATCAATAAAATTCTTCAATTTAGAGAGCATATTTTACTCTACCTTTCCTTATCTTCACTATGAAAAATTTGTCTCCTAAACTTGTGACCAAATTAAATTGCCCACCAAATTTTGGTTTCCCATTTAATGCCTGCTGCTTTCCTGGATTAGAGACGAAGAAACAGCTCTCCTTACAGGACTGGGTGCAGACACCTCTCAGAATGTGCTCTTCACCCACATACCGCATGAATGCCAACATGCTAAGGTTCATTTTTTGTTTTTTGAGTTTTTCAGTGGCATACAAACACAGTCAACTTGCTAGGCTTCTCACCCACTTACAGGGCCAAAAGAACTCTTCTCTAGTTGTATGAAACCTATGTACTTTCATAAGAAAATGGCACAGCACATATAGAATTTTACCTGCCCTTTCATCCCTGGCTCAGAAAAGTCTCATCCCCATGAAATCCACCCTGTGAGCTGCTAAATGAAGAGAACCCTGAAGAAGTGTCTCCACCTCGTGTTAATGATAGACGTCATCAGCCTCTGAGATGCTAAGTGCTGCTCTTTCGTATTTGATAAGGTATAAAAGAAATGTGAGACAGATTTACTTTATGTTCTTCGAGCAGCTTTTGTAGAGATTTTACATCGTCGTCCAGGGGGCAAGTTTCCATCTTCTGAATGCGCTCCTCTGTGAGTGTTAACCAAGTGGAGAGCTGCTGCAGCTGCTTCTTCTGCAGTTCCATCAGCACGTCGTGCAGTCTGTACGTGGGGAGCACAGCATTATTCCTACAAGCTTTTTCCCTGTGCAAAGTCAAATATATATTCTGGGCACTGGAGATACAGGGCAAGGGAAGGCACCCTAGTCTAAACATTCAAGGTAGCATTTAGCCTTTAAATAGAGAAGCCAGAAAAGTCAACTTTTATTTCTTCCTAAATGGAGTTCATTAAATGCAGACAAAGAATGCAAATAATGGCACCTCATATTCATATCAGAATCATTGTTTCTTCAATCAGGAATTCCTGCTTATTAAATAGGTGGAAATGGCAATGAATGCAGTTTGCTCCTTAATACACAATACATGAAATAAAATAAACCATGAGAAAGCTTTTAAAAAATTACAAAATGGAACAGTAGATCAATACTACATAGACCTGTCTTCATACCCAGTTAATGTTTAGCTGATTTTAATATTGCAAATAAGTAACTGTCCATATGAAATGTCTCTTCCTTTTTTTTTTTGAGACCGTCTCACTCTGTCGCCCAGACTGGAGTGCAGTGACGCGATCTCAGCTCACTGCAACCTCCACCTCCTGGGTTGAAGCGACTGTCATGCCTCAGCCTCCAAATAGCTAGGATTGCAGGTGTGGTCCACCATGTCCAGCTAATTTTTGTATTTTTAGCAGAGAAGGAGTTTTGCCACATTGCCCAGGCTGGTCTTGAACTTCTGGCCTTAAGTGATCCACCCACCTCAGCTCCCAAGCGCTGGGATTATAAGCATGAGCCACCACACCTGTTTTCTTTCCCGTTTTTGTTAAGTTCTGCATTCCAACTTTGGCCTTTTGGTTTGGCTAACACATCAAAGGGGAAACAAGGATCATGCAGAATTCCAGCAATATTACCCATAGAAAAGAGTCTTACTTTTCCAAGGCAAGTTCTGTATGATCTTGCTTTCACAGACATGCAGACACCTTCTAGAGCTCAACTGTGCAAAGCAGCCTGTGGAATTAAGTGCATGTCTTGGCTTTCCACTCACCGGGACTGTCTGTCCATACTCTCCACCCTAAGGGCCTCCCATCTAGCATTCAGCAGGGTCATCTGTTCCTGAATCTCAAATTCCTCTTCGTCTGTCAGAGTTCCTTGTGTTATCAGTTGGTTGCCTGCCTGCAGGACGCTGCCCACACTGCTCTGATGTGCAGTCAGTTCCATCATAAAAGCCTAGAAAGGGACATTGTTATGATTTGTGAGCTTCTCA